>NC_066568.1:3390217-3397717 GCF_024679095.1 Eriocheir sinensis
ATGAAGAAAGAAAGAAAAAAAAAAAGGAATTCAGTTACAAAAGAAGATTAAAAAGTAGAACAACAACAACAACAACAACAACAATAATCACTTTCAACCATTCATAAAATTCTACCACACACACACACACACACACACACACACACACAAATTAACACACAAACCAACTTTTTTTTTTTAACTTTTCCTACGTAACATTTTCCTTCTCTTTTCCTTTTTTTTATTTTCTTAGCATCGTGTTCAGAAAAAAAAGTAAAAAAGTTGAAAGTAACGTAGAGAAAAAAAATAACAAGAGGTCATCGCATAATTTTCCTTTTTTTTTTTTTCTTCATCGCGTCTAGGAAAAGTCACACACAAAATTTACGCTAAAAAACAACAACAAGAGGTCAAGAGGCTATTTAAATCTTGCTGACCATATCTTTAGTTTTTTAATCTTAGTTCGTCTGATAAAGGGCGACCAGAGAGAGAGAGAGAGAGAGAGAGAGAGAGAATCACACAAAGGACATAAAAGGAGATGGGAGAGAGAGAGAGAGAGAGAGAGAGAGAGAGAGAGAGAGAGAAAGTCACACAAAGGACATTTAAAAGTAGGCGATGGAAGAGAGAGAGAGAGAGAGAGAGAGAGAGAGAGAGAGAGAGAGAGAGAGAGAGAGAGAGAGAGAGAGAGAGAGAGAGAGAGAGAGAGAGAGAGAGAGAGAGAGAGAGAGAGAGAGAGAGAGAGAGAGAGAGAGAGAGAGAGAAAGTCACACAAAGGACATTTAAAAGTAGGCGATGTAAGAGGGTACAGAGAGAGAGAGAGAGAGAGAGAGAAAGTCACACAAAGGGCATTTAAAAGTAGGCAATGTAAGAGGGTACAGAGAGAGAGAGAGAGAAAGTCACACAAAGGACATTTAAAAGTAGGCGATGTAAGAGGGTACAGAGAGAGAGAGAGAGAGAGAGAGAGAGAGAGAGAGAGAGATGGTAAGGCCTGTGCATACGAAAGACTGATCAAGAACGAACGAACGAACGAACGAGAGAAAAAAGAAAGTAAGAAAGAGAGGGAAGAAACAAGGAAAGAAAAGAAAAAAAATTAAAAACGAAGAAAAACAAAGGAATGAATATTGTTAGAGAGAGAGAGAGAGAGAGAGAGAGAGAGAGAGAGAGAGAGAGAGAGAGAGAGAGAGAGTATTAAGAAACTAGAAAAACCCCCACTGATCCAACGCCATCTATAAACAACGAAAGACAGCTCAGAAGAAGAAAAAAAAGAAAGAAAAAAAAGAAACGGTGCGCGTGGTCTTGGTGCGCATCTCCGTCACACTCCCCCTTAAAAAAAAAAAAGTATTTGGTAAAAAAAATAAGAAAAAAATAAGAAAAGAGAAAAAAACTAAACCAACATCATTCAGGAAGCAATAAAGAAGAGGATTGAAGGAAAATTCTATGCGCGTCTAATTTACTGCGTAGAGAGAGAGAGAGAGAGAGAGAGAGAGAGACTGATGCAACACGTGGTCCTTTCATATGCTAGGGTTGTCATTGGTGATAAGAGAGGGAGAGGAGGAGAGGGAGGAAAGGGAGGGGAGGGAGAGGGGGAAACGGAGGGAGGAAAAGGATAGGAAAGCGAGAGAAGGGAGAGGATGAAAGGGAGGGGAATGGAGGGGACGGGAAGAGGATAAGAAGGGATGGAAGGGAAGGTAGGTATATATGAAGGGAAGATGGGAAAGATAGAAGAGGTGTGAAGGAAGGAAAGGAAGGGGGAAGGGAAGGAAGGGAGGGACGAATGGATGAATAAAGGAGGGAAGGAAGGGATGAAGGAAGAAAAGGAGAAATGGAAACGAAAAAAAAAAAAGTTGGAAAGGTGTCGAAATCAGGAAGAACAGGAAGGAAGGAAGGGAGGGAGGAAGGAAGGGAGGGAGGGAGTGAAGAAAGAGGGAGACGAATGAATAAATGAACAGATTAACACAAAGGAACACAAGGGAAGAACAAACAACAGCAGACCTGCTGGTCCTTACGAGGCTGTTTGTGACAAGCTACACTATCTAATCAAAGGTTGAAGATAAAGGACAGCAAAGGCGAAGGCTCCTCCCCTGCCCCCCATCCCTCCAGAAATAAAGGAGGAAAGGAAGGGAGAGTGGGACGAATGAAGGAATAAAGGAGGAAGAAGGAAAAGGATAAAAGGAAGCAAAATAAAGAGTTGGAAAGGTGTCGAAATCAAGATGAACAGGAAGGAAGGAAGGAAGGGAGGAAGAGAGAGGGGGAGTGAAGAAAGATGGACAGCAAGGAATAGAAGACACTTTGTTAGTCCACTCAGGCACTGCGCGACATCAGCAAAAAACGAGACTTGGTGTTTTAATAATAAAGTGATAGCACACACACACACACACACACACACACACACACACACACACACACAGACGCACTTTGAGGAGAGACAAAAGAAAAATAATAACTTGGGAATGGAAAAAGAAGTAAAGAAGGAAGGAAGGAAGAAAGGAAGGAGAAAAGGAAAGGAAGGGAAAAGAATGGGAGGGAAAGAACAGGAGAGAGAGAGAGAGAGAGAGAGAGAGAGAGAGAGAGAGAGAGAGAGAGAGAGAGAGAGAAAAGAAAAAAATAACTTGGGAATGGAAAAGTAAGGAAGGAAGGAAGGAAAGATGAAAGGAAGAAAGAGAAAAGAAAGGAAGGGAAAAGAATGGGAGGGAAAGAACAGGAGAGAGAGAGAGAGAGAGAGAGAGAGAGAGAGAGAGAGAGAGAGAGAGAGAGGAGGTAATATAAACAAGTAGATAATAGGTTGATAGGTTGATGGATACAGATAGATAAACAGGTAGATAGATAGATATAGATACAGATAGATAGATAATTATTTGACTATACAGAATACAAAATAAGGATGAGCCATTGATAGATAACACACACACACACACACACACACACATACATACATACATGCACACACACACACACAGACAGACAGACGTGATTTGAATGTTGATGGATTATGCAACGTCAGACTGCATCCAAGAGGGACTGACTAGCCTACTCGAGTGACTGCGTCGTTATTTCTTTTTATATCATGAGCAAGACGAATTTCAGGGGTGACTTGAGAAGAAAGAAAGGAAGGAAGGAAGGGAGGGAGGGATGGAGGGATGAAGTAAAGAAAGGAATGGAGGAAGGAGGAGAGGGGGGGATTAATTGGGAGGAGAGGAAAGGAAAGACACGGAAAGGAAGAAAAATAGAAGAGAGGAAGGAAGGAAGGAAAGAAGGAAGGAAGGGAGGGAGGGATGGAGGGATGAAGTAAAGAAAGGAATGGAGGAAGGAGGAGATGGAGGGATTAATTGGGAGGAGAGGAAAGGAAAGACACGGAAAGGAAGAAAAATAGAAGAGAGGAAGGAAGGAAGCAAAGGACGGTGTAAATAAGAGAAAGACAGATGGAAGGAAAGAAAAGCAGAAAAGGAGGGAAAGAATAATAATTAAGAGGATGTGAAGGATGGAAAGGAGGAAGAGAAGGAAGGAAGGAAGCAAAGGAGGGTGTATATAAGAGAAAGACAGATGGAAGGAAAGAAAAACAGAAAAGGAGGGAAAGAAGAATAATTAAGAGGATGTGAAGGATGGAAAGGAGGAAGGAAGAGAAGGACAAATCAATAAACAGAAGGAATGGAATGAAAATAAATAAGTAAATAAATAAATAAATAAATAACGAGGTATAATTCTTGATTGATTCTCCATTACTGTCTTTTCATTCTGTTTATCATTACCAACACGAGAAACAATTAGAATGACGATGAATAAGTTAAATATATATAAATACTAATAAACACCAAGGTATAATTCTTCTTTGATTCTCTGACTTTCTTTCCTTCAGTAGATTATCAGTTTATCACCAACACGAGACACAATTAGAATGACGATGAATAAGTTAAATATATAAATAATAATAATAAACAAGAGGAGGATCAAAGAAAACATACACATCACTTGTTTAACTATTTGGTTTCACGCAATTTCTTATTATATGAAGTCTCGTTAGTGATAAAAAAAAGAGCATCAGAAAGCAATAGGCTATGAAAGAAGAGTTGCACAATTTGTTTTTATCCTCTCTGCCCTTCTTTGTTCCCTCCTCTCCTTTCTTCCTTCCTTCCTTCATGCTGTTCCTGCTTTGTTTCAACTGTTTTATCGTTTTTTTTTCTACCTTCCTTCTTTTTCTTTCCTTCAGTACATTATCAGTTTATCACCAACACGAGACACAATTAAAATGACGATGATTAAGTTAAATATATAAACGACAAAGTATATTTCTTCTTTAATCCTCCATCACTTTCTTTCCTTCTGTTTATATCACCAACACGAGACGCAATTAGAATGACAATAAATGAATCGAATAAACAATGATGTGTAACTCTTTTTTTATATTCCAATACTTTCTCTTCTCCTATTTATATCACCAAGAGAAATTATAAGAAGACTGTTCAGATAAAAAAAAAAAAAAAAAATGATGGGTAAGTGTTCTGTGATACGCGAGTTTTATTTTCTCTTTTTCTTTCTCTCGCCAACAAAATTAATGTCAAGAAATGAATAATAGTTAACAATATAAATAATAAATGATTAGTAAGTGTTCTGTGATACGCGAGTTTTATTTTCTCTTTTTCTTTCTCTCGCCAACAAAATTAATGTCAAGAAATGAATAACAGTTAACAAAATAAAGAATAAATGATGAGTAAGTGTTCTGTGATACGCGAGTTTTATTTTATTTTATTTTCTCGCCAACAAGATTAATGTCAAGAAATGAATAACAGTTAACAAAATAAAGAATAAATGATGAGTAAGTGTTCTGTGATACGTGAGTTTTGTTTTATCTTTTTTTTCTCGCCAACAAGATTAATGTCAAGAAATGAATAATAGTTAACAATATAAATAATAAATGATGAGTAAGTGTTCTGTGATACGTGAGTTTTATTTTCTCTTTTTTTCTCTCGCCAACAAAATTAATGGCAAGAAATGAATAAAAGTTAACAAAATAAATAATAAATGATGAGTAAGTGTTCTGTGATACGCGAGTTTTATTTTATTTTATTTTTTCGCCAACAAGATTAATGTCAAGAAATGAATAATAGTTAACAATATAAAGAATAAATGATGAATAAGTGTTCTGTGATACGTGAGTTTTATTTTCTCTTTTTTTTCTCGCCAACAAAATTAATGTCAAGAAATGAATAATAGTTAACAATATAAACAATAAATGATGAGTAAGTGTTCTGTGATACGCAAGTTTTATCTTTTTTTTCTCGCCAACAAGATTAATGTCAAGAAATGAATAATAGTTAACAAAATAAAGAATAAATGATGAGTAAGTGTTCTGTGATACGCGAGTTTTTTTTTCTTTTTTTTTTTTCGCCAACAAAATTAATGTCAAGAAATGAATAATAGTTAACAAAATAAACAATAAATAATGAATAAGTGTTCTGTGATACGCGAGTTTTATCTTTTTTTTCTCGCCAACAAGATTAATGACAAAAAATGAATAATAGTTAACAAAATAAAGAATAAATGATGAGTAAGTGTTCTGTGATACGTGAGAGCTTTATTTTCTCTTCTTTTTCTCGCCAACAAGATTAATGTCAAGAAATGAATAATAGTTAACAAAATAAAGAATAAATAATGAATAAGTGTTCTGTGATACGCGAGTTTTTTTTTTTCTTTTCTCGCCAACAAGATTAATGTCAAGAAATGAATAATAGTTAACAAAATAAATAATAAATAATGAGTAAGTCTTCTGTGATACGTGAGAGCTTTATTTTCTCTTCTATTTCCTCGCCAAGATTAATGAATATAATAGTTAACAAAAAAAAAATATGAATATGTAAATTTTCTATGATCCCTTGGTGGTATTTTTTTTCTATTTATCTCATTAACTAAAAAAAAAAGATATGACTGAATTAAAAATGATATACAAAAATGGTCAGTAATGTTTTAAGGGTTCCCGAATGTTTTCTTTTCTTTTTCTCACTTGCAAGACAAAATACATCAAAGGGAGGGAAGGGAGGGGAGGAGGAGACGGAGGGAAGAGAAAGGAGGAAACGGAGGGAGGGGAAGGATAGGAAAGCGAGAGGGGAGAGGATGAAATGGAGAGAAGGGAGGTATATACACAATCTAGTTAAAGGAGGAAGGGAAGATGGGACAGATGAGGGAGGGAGAGGAGAGATAAAGAAAGGGAAGAAAGGAATAAGGGGAAAGAATAAAGACGAAGGATGTGAGGGAAAGAAGGACTAAAACTGTAAATAAAACGAAAATCTTTACTTTCCCAATAGCTTTTTTACCAAGACGAAATGTAATAATAATAATAATAATAATAATAATAATAATAATAATAATAATAATAATAATAATAATAATAAGTTAAAAAGATCAAAAGAAACTGTAAATCATCAAAGCCAAAAAATATTGCTACTCATTGAAAAGAACGAGATAATGAGTGCTTAGTTTTTGTTTACTTATTTATTTATTTACTTATTTTGCTCTGTTGTCTGTCTGCCTGCCGTGAGCTCTGAGTACGACACACATTCTGAATATCTATGTAAACCCTTGGCCTTGTGTAAATCTATGTAACTCTAGACGACCAATCGCCAGTGAGTGATCATTTACAAGCATAAGACAAGCGTTAGTCTATATTCTTGGCTGTCAGCACAAGTGGGAGTCTCGTAATATTAACTCTCCTCATTTTTAAGCCTAGTGCGCCTCCCCCTGCCAAGGATTCTACAGTATAAAGATAGGATTTGCACAAGACCAAGGATTTGCATGGATAGAGTGTGCCGCAGGGAGAGGTCACAGCAAACAGATAAGCAACACAAAATACAAAAATAAAAAGAGAAAAAAAGTCACTCAGTATCTCGCTCTTTTTTATGAGAAGCGATAATTTTGTTTTAGACGATTAACTCAGTTTCTTTTTATCTTGTTATCTTTTTGCATTTCGTATTCGTTATGATATCGGTTTAGCACAAGTGGGAGTCTCGTACTATTAACTCTCTTCATTTTTAAGCCTGGTGTGTCTCCCCCTGCCAAGGATTCTACAGTATAAGGACAGGATTTGCACAAGACCAAGGATTTGCATAGATATTCAGTGTGTTGCAAGCAGCGCTCACGGCAGACACTCAACACAAAATACAAGCAATAAAAAGAGAGAAAAAAAGTCACTCAGTATCTCGCTCTTTTTGATGAGAAGCGATAATTTTGTTTTAGACGATTAACTCAGTTTCTTTTTATCTTATTATCTTTTTGCATTTCGTCTTTGTTTTGATATCGGTTCAGTGGCGCCCTCTGTTGGAAAATCACACAAAATGAACAGAAAACGTATTGAATAAAAACGAGAAATTATAGAAGTAACTCATGTTTTTCGGCTTTGTTTTTTCCTTCCTTACCCAACCGATATATTGTGCCTCCGTCAATGATTCTAAATAAAAAATAAAAAGATAAAAAGATAATGATAAAAGATGCAATGTTTTGGGATTTGATAGCGTACCACTGGCGCCCTCTGTTGGA
>NC_066568.1:3402717-3442717 GCF_024679095.1 Eriocheir sinensis
TGGCTCAGGAAGGACGTAGATAAATGTTTGAATATAAACCAACAGGACTAGGATTTCAACAAGGTCATAGCATCAAACCCTCGACTATGCATGTTGTGTCAGGAGGTTACTATTTTAAACGCAGTAGGTTATTTTTTCAGTGGTGATAGGCTATACTACCAATGGAGACGATAGCTTACTGTTTTAGCGGCGATAGGTTAGGTTAGGTTTACATTGGGTTTTGTTATGCGTTCTTTCGGCTACTCTTAACTACTAATGGAGACGATAGCTTACTGTTTTAGAGGCGATAGGTTAGGTTAGGTTTACATTGGGTTTTGTTATGCGTTCTTTCGGCTACTCTTAACTACTAATGGAGACGATAGCTTACTGTTTTAGAGGCGATAGGTTAGGTTAGGTTTACATTGGTTTACTTAGGGTTTTGTTATGCGTTCTTTCGGCTACTCTTAACTACGAATGGAGACGATAGCTTACTGTTTTAGAGGCGATAGGTTAGGTTAGGTTTACATTGGGTTTTGTTATGCGTTCTTTCGGCTACTCTTTACTAATGGAGACGATAGCTTACTGTTTTAGCGGTGATAGGTTAGGTTAGGTTTACATTGGGTTTTGTTATGCGTTCTTTCGGCTACTCTTAACTACGAATGGAGACGATAGCTTACTGTTTTAGAGGCGATAGGTTAGGTTAGGTTTACATTGGTTTACTTAGGGTTTTGTTATGCGTTCTTTCGGCTACTCTTAACTACGAATGGAGACGATAGCTTACTGTTTTAGCGGCGATAGGTTAGGTTAGGTTTACATTGGTTTACTTAGGGTTTTGTATACGTTATTTCGGCTACTCTTAACTACTAATGGAGACGATAGCTTACTGTTTTAGAGGCGATAGGTTAGGTTAGGTTTACATTGGTTTACTTAGGGTTTTGTATGCGTTCTTTCGGCTACTCTTAACTACTAATGGAGACGATAGCTTACTGTTTTAGCGGCGATAGGTTAGGTTAGGTTTACATTGGTTTACTTAGGGTTTTGTTATGCGTTCTTTCGGCTACTCTTAACTACTAATGGAGACGATAGCTTACTGTTTTAGCGGCGATAGGTTAGGTTAGGTTTACATTGGTTTACTTAGGGTTTTGTTATGCGTTATTTCGGCTACTCTTAACTACTAATGGAGACGATAGTTTACTGTTTTAGCGGCGATAGGTTAGGTTAGGTTTACATTGGTTTACTTAGGGTTTTGTTATATACTCTTTCGGCTACTCTTAACTACTAATGGAGGCGATAGTTTACTGTTTTAGCGGTGATAGGTTAGGTTAGGTTTACATTGGTTTACTTAGGGTTTTGTTATGCGTTCTTTCGGCTACTCTTAACTACTAATGGAGACGATAGCTTACTGTTTTAGAGGCGATAGGTTAGGTTAGGTTTACATTGGTTTACTTAGGGTTTTGTATACGTTATTTCGGCTACTCTTAACTACTAATGGAGACGATAGCTTACTGTTTTAGCGGCGATAGGTTAGGTTAGGTTTACATTGGGTTTTGTTATGCGTTCTTTCGGCTACTCTTAACTACGAATGGAGACGATAGCTTACTGTTTTAGCGGCGATAGGTTAGGTTAGGTTTACATTAGGTTTTGTTATGAGTTCTTTCGGCTACTCTTAACTACTAATGGAGACGATAGCTTACTGTTTTAGCGGCGATAAGTTAGGTTAGGTTTACATTGGTTTACTTAGGGTTTTGTTATGCGTTCTTTCGGCTACTTTTAACTACTAATGGAGACGATAGCTTACTGTTTTAGCGGCGATAGGTTAGGTTAGGTTTACATTGGTTTACTTAGGGTTTTGTTATGCGTTATTTCGGCTACTCTTAACTACTAATGGAGACGATAGCTTACTGTTTTAGAGGCGATAGGTTAGGTTAGGTTTACATTGGTTTACTTAGGGTTTTGTATACGTTATTTCGGCTACTCTTAACTACTAATGGAGACAATAGCTTACTGTTTTAGAGGCGATAGGTTAGGTTAGGTTTACATTGGTTTACTTAGGGTTTTGTTATGCGTTCTTTCGGCTACTCTTAACTACTAATGGAGACGATAGCTTACTGTTTTAGCGGCGAAAGGTTAGGATAGGTTTACATTGGTTTACTTAGGGTTTTGTTATGCGTTCTTTCGGCTACTCTTAACTACTAATGGAGACGATAGCTTACTGTTTTAGCGGTGATAGGTTAGGTTAGGTTTACATTGGTTTACTTAGGGTTTTGTTATGCGTTCTTTCGGCTACTCTTAACTACTAATGGAGACGATAGCTTACTGTTTTAGCGATGATAGGTTAGGTTAGGTTTACATTGGTTTACTTAGGGTTTTGTTATGCGTTCTTTCGGCTACTCTTAACTACTAATGGAGACGATAGCTTACTGTTTTAGGGCCAGTTACACCGTTCCCAATGACGGGTTAGTAAGCTCCCAAACCAATACCAGAGCCTTTGAAATTTCCTTGTATAGTGTCTGGTGTGTTGATATTTAAGTTCACAAATTTGATTAAACTACACAGGAAAAGTCTTGTGTATTTAGTGTGGCATCGAAGACCTCACCATTTTGGATTGTATGGAATTCTAGAGTTTGGTTCGGGCTGTTACGAAGACACTGTGTTGGACTGTAAAATCGGCTCTTAGCGGCGATAGGTTAGGATAGGTTTACATTGGTTTACTTAGGGTTTTGTATACGTTATTTCGGCTACTCTTAACTACTAATGGAGACGATAGCTTACTGTTTTAGCGGCGATAGGTTAGGTTAGGTTTACATTGGTTTACTTAGGGTTTTGTTATGCGTTATTTCGGCTACTCTTAACTAC
This sequence comes from Eriocheir sinensis, assembly GCF_024679095.1. NCBI lineage: Eukaryota > Metazoa > Arthropoda > Malacostraca > Decapoda > Varunidae > Eriocheir > Eriocheir sinensis. Next base: position 3,405,553 of record NC_066568.1, read on the forward strand.
TAATGGAGACGATAGCTTACTGTTTTAGCGGCGATAGGTTAGGTTAGGTTTACATTGGTTTACTTAGGGTTTTGTTCTACGTTATTTTGGCTACTCCATACATATGAACCACCAGCAATAAAATAAAATCACTGTTTGGGGTGTAAATCCGTTTCTTTAACTTCAGAACACACAAACCTATGTTATCCGAGACTCTATACAAACCAATATATCAGCATGTTTTTATTTTTATTTTTTTACAGTGAAAGACGCAGCTCAAAACGGCATAAATGAATGAAAAAAAGCCAGCTAGCCCAGCACCTATAAGAGAAAGTAGAGAAGAGTGGACGAGAGAGAGAAGTGGCGTGAATCTAAGACATCAAAAAGAATATGTATGTCATCGTGTGGTGTGAATTTAAGACATCAACAAGTATATGTCATCGTGTGGTGTGAATTTAGGACATCAACAAATATATGTCATCGTGTGGTGTGAATTTAGGACATCAACAAGTATATGTCATCGTGTGGTGTGAATTTAGGACATCAACAAGTATGTCATCGTGTGGTGTGAAATAAGACATCAACAAGTATATGTCATCGTGTGGTGTGAAATAAGACATCAAAAAGTAATGTGTCATCGTGTGGTGTGAAATAAGACATCAACAAGTAATATATGTCATCGTGTGGTGTGAATCTAAGACATAAACAAGTATGTCATCGTGTGGTGTGAAATAAGACATCAACAAGTATATGTCATCTTGGGGTGTGAAATAAGACATCAACAAGTAATATATGTCATCGTGTGGTGTGAAATAAGACATCAACAAGTAATATATGTCATCGTGTGGTGTGAATCTAAGACATCAACAAGTATGTCATCGTGTGGTGTGAATTTAAGACATCAACAAGAATGACCGTGTTACTGACGGCCGAGTTGTGACATCGATCAATAAGTAGGCTACACGTCATCGTAGTGCAGGGGTTAAATCGCCACCAAAGTTTACAATATATCTCTATAGCTACACAGGGAAGACAGGACAGTACACTCACCCCCGGCAAGTCCACAGACCTTGGTGTTCGAGGTGTGTCCATGGGAAGGCGGTTAAGTAACTGGCGCGAAGGAATATTATCTTGAATTCATTATGATCTGGTGACCCTGTGGAAGAAGTGTAACTATGTATGAAATATTTATTCATGTATACTTTTATGCATGAGATGTTTATGTACGTTATGTATGTGTATTTTTTGACAGCAAAGTAGACAGTTCAAGGGGATAAAAAAAAGAAAACAATAATGAAAAAAAAGCCCGCTACTTCTCCTAAAAAGAGTACAGAGGAGTGGCCGAAAGAGTTAGAGGTCAATTTCGGAAGGAGAGATTTGCTTTTAAGTATTTAATTGTGTATGAAATATTTATTCATATGTATATTTATGTACTTAAGGATGTGTATTTTTTTACAATAAAGGAAACAGCAGAATGAAAAAAAAAAGAATGAAAAAAATCCCGCAAATCAAAATGTTGTATGTATAGGGCATGGGTAGAGTAGATTTGTATTATGCTATTTAACTGCCGAAAACTACTAGTGACAAATAAATTATATGATACAACCAGTTAATTCTTCCTCCGACTTTTATTTTAAGGGGAGACTATTATATTATTTAGTTGGTGTCATAAAGTCTAAGGGGCTTCCGGTCGGTTTTCGCATTTCTACAGTTTACCAGCGTTGCCCCTAAAATGAGTCTGGTTTTCATGTAGAGAAACTATATGATCACCTGATAACAATGTGTGCTTCAAACTCCTCTTCATCCTCCTCCTCCTCCCCCATCTATCCCCATTTCCTCCCTCACTCCCTCCTCAAAATATCCTGCGTATGTGAAGAAGAATGAAAGAAAGAAAAAGTTAGAAGAATGAAAGGAATAAAGAAAGAAAGGAGAAAGAGAGAGAAAGCAAGAAAGAAAAAAGGAAATGAAGAAAGAGAGTTAGAGAAATGAAAGGAAGAAAGAAAGAAAGGAGAATGAGAGAAAGCAAGAAAGAAATAAGGAAATGAAGAAAGAGAGTTAGAAGAATGAAAGGAAGAAAGAAAGAAAGGAGAAAGAGAAAGAAAGCAAGCAAGAAAGAAATAAGGAAATGAAGAAAGAGAGTTAGAAGAATGAAAGGAAAACAGAAAGGAGAAAGAGAAAGAAAGAAAGAAAGAAAGAAAGAAATAAAGAAAGAGTTAAAGGGGACGGATTTTTTTTTCTGTGCATTGACGGAGTGAAAAAAAAAATTCAAGTTAGATTTGCTCTTGATACAACGGTAGGGGACAAAAAAATAAAAAAAAAATAAAAAAAATAAAGGCCTTGACGTGTAAAATTTGAAACAACGGTTATTTATTTACATTAAAACCTCGATGGCATTTTTTTTTTTTTTTTAGAATAATCTTTTCACTTTATTCACTTTTCTTTTCGCTGTAATTCTGATTCACCGTTTTTTATTATTAATCTTTTTTTATGTGGTTTGCGTCTCTCTCTCTCTCTCTCTCTCTCTCTCTCTCTCTGATGCATCATTTTTATTATTATCTTTCTTATCGTTAGTGTATGGTTTCCTGTCTCTCTCTCTCTCTCTCTCTCTCTCTCTCTCTCTCTCTCTCTCTCTCTCTCTCTCTCTCTTTACGTCCTACATTTCTTTCTGTCTGTATTAATTTTCTCTCCTTCCTTCCTATTGATTTTCCTATTTCACGGCATGCTAACTCTCTCTCTCTCTCTCTCTCTCTCTCTCTCTGACCAGTGCCGGATGCATGACATATAGGAGTGCCAGACACCTCTACACACACGCAAAAAAGAAAGACTATAAAGTTACTAATTATAGAACAGTATTATCTAACACGTGTCATAACAAACTATATGTGCCGTACTAATAAATAAATAAATAAATAAACGAATAAACATAAAGAGATGGAGATAGATATATACATAAATACATGCGGAAATCAATAAAGATGCATAAGAAATAAATATAAATAAAAAATGAAGAAAACCTATGTCAGAATGAATGTAAAGGAAAATAACTGATAAGCTAATAAAATAATAATAAAACAGAGAAATAACGAAAAAATAGTTAGAGAAATAGTACTTTAAAAATTAGGTATATACATAAATAAGTAAATTAAGATAAATAATAAATGAGAAAATCGTATATGTCTGAAACTAAATATAGGTCATTAGGAACAATAAACTAATGAAGAATAAGTAGGAAAATAAAGACATATAAGAAACAAATAACTAAATAAATAAACAAACCCTAAATAAAATAAATAAATAAATAAAAGTAAATAAAGCTCACTAAACAATAAAACAATAAAAAACAAGTCACAACATGTTTCAGTTCCTTCCCCTTCAAATTTCGCGGTATTGACATGTAAGGGACAAAAATAACGACAAAAATAACAACAAAAACATAAATAAACCTCACTATAAACAATAAACCAATAAGAAACAAGTCACAACATGTTTTACTTCCTTCTCACTTTCAAATTTCGCGGTATTTATAAGGGAGAGACAAACTTATAAGCAATTCGGCGTCCAACCACACATATTTAACAAGACTTTTATGGATGTTCTGAGCATTTCCAGGGATATATTTAAGACCCTGGTGGTAGTTTAACCTTTCCTCTTTACCATGAACCTAAAAAAAGAGTTATTAGTACCAAATTAATATCCCTTTTGACCTTTGGAAATAGTTAACGTAAGAGGCGGACCTAAAATAACAACACTGCGCTACGTCAACACCACACTTCCTCTCCCTCACATATAACACATTTAAACACGGAAACACCCTAATTTACACCCTGATAGACACACCCAAGCACAGATCACTAACCTAACTTTATTTTAAACCACCAAAAAGTCCTAAAAAGGTGACCAAACCCCACGAAAACGGTTAAAAAAAGGGAGGGGTCAAGACCTTATCAAGTGGACAGGAAGCAAGGCAGGAGGAGAGCTCTCTAGACCCTCTCTGCTGCGCCTCCCATCTGTGCCTCGTGTCCTACCTGTTGATTGCTGTGATATACCTGTCTGTGCCCACCTGGACCACGTGATTCTGGGCCCATGGCGACCGTGAAACCGAAAGTACTTGTGTTAGGGGGTGAGTATGTGTGTGTGTGCTCTCTGTAACCTATTTAAGCATTGATACTTGTATGATACCTGTTTCCTATTGTTATTATCATTGTTTAAGTGAAGTATATTGAGCTAACTGTTGAAAAATTTAAAGTACTTGTGTTAGGGGGTAAGTAATTGTGTGTGGTATCTGTAACCTATATATTCATTGATACTTGTATGATACCTGTTTCCCATGGTCATTAGTGAAGTATATTGACCTTACTACCATGAAATCTAAAATACTTGTGTTAGGAGGTAGTTAAGTATGTGTGTGTGTGTGGTATCTGAAACCTATATATATTCATTGATACTTGTATGATACCTGTTTCCCATGGTCATTATATTGACCTCTGAATTACTGTGAAATCTGAAGTACTTGTATTAGGTCCATGGTGAGTATGGACATTTATAGACATTCCGTAACCTATTTAATCGCTATAATTCATTTCCTACTTATTTCCTTTGCCGGGTACCCTTGTTGGAGTTATTTTGACCTCCTAACTAACATGTAACCTAACGTAATAGTCTTGAGGGGTGGATATGGGCGTTTGTGGATATTCCGTTACGTATTTATCCAGTTATTTGTGTGTTAATTGTTCGTGATGGTCATTAGTCTTATATAAACCTCAGGTAAAGTATAGTGACCTCCTAACTAACATGTAACCTAACGTAATAGTCTTGAGGGGTGGATATGGGCGTTTAAAGATATTCCGTAACCTATTTATCCAGTTATTTGTGTGTTAATTGTTCCCGATGGTCATTACTCTTATTGAAGCCTCAGGTAAAGTATAGTGACCTCCTAACTAACATGTAACCTAACGTAATAGTCTTGAGGGGTGGATATGAGCGTTTAAAGATATTCCGTAACCTATTTATCCAGTTATTTGTGTGTTGTTCCCGATGATCATTACTCTTATTGAAGCCTCAGGTAAAGTATAGTGACCTCCTAACTAACATGTAACCTAACGTAATAGTCTTGAGGGGTGGATATGGGTGTTTATGGATATTCCGTTTCGTATTTATCCAGTTATTTGTGTGTTAATTGTTCCCGATGGTCATTACTCTTATATAAACCTCAGGTAAAGTATATTGACCTCATAGCTACCGTTACCTTAACCTTTAGTGATAGTTTAAGAGGCATGGGAGTCAGTGATCATAATGGGTGCCAAAAAATAAATAAATAAATAAATAAAAAAAATGCTAAAAAAAAAAGGGTCTTGGGCTAGGGATGAGTGTATGTAGAGTATCTAGCTTATTTATTCATTGTTATTAATTTATCACCTGTTTCCGATATTCATTACCCATGTTTAATACTCAGGTGAAGTATATTTCCACTAAATACCATGAGACCCAATGCACTGGTTGTAAAAGCTTAGTAGTATCGTATAATAGTTTCCTGCAAGCTATTTAGTCATATCAACCATTCATTACTTGTTTCTGATGGTGAATTCCCTTGTTTAGGCACCAGATGTATTACTTTTTGTGGGATAACTACTGAAAAATGGTAAATAAGGGTATGAAGTGATTTTTTTTTTCATATTGCAACTCCAACAACAGTATTTTCGAGTTTTTTATTTATTTATTCTTTTTTTACAACAAAGGAGTCACTTCAAGGGCATAAGAAAAGGAAATAAATATGGAAAAAAAAAAAAAATGCTACTCACTGCTAAAAAGAGTTAAGAGTCTGGTTGTTACAGCTATTTCTTTCTTGTTTATTTCTTGTTGTCTGTCACTGGCCCCTATTTTGTTTATCATTCATAGTTTCTTTGTCTTGTGTTGGGTCCTGGTTGTCTTGGGCCATTTAAAGGGGCCATCCCCTATAATTAAAGATGATGTGCCTGAACGCCTCACATGTTCTCTTTAATTGCATTCCTGCCAGGTGGCTGGGCTCACCTGTGTGGAAGGCACTTAACTGTCATGATTCACCTCTTAAGATGTTTTCAATTGGCTATTTATTTTAGATTTTTTTATGACATTTTTAATTATTTTTATTTTTAATTCCCCCCCAAAAAGAACGTTTTTTGCCATTATTCTCACCTGTTATGTCTTAATCTTAACCTTAGAGAATGAGAGTATGAGAGGTGAAGAAAGACTAATACTGTTGATGCACAAACTAAACTAATTAAATTTAAAATAATAACAATAATAATAATAAGGAAACAAATACGTAAAGATTTGGGAAATGCACTATTGCAAATTTTGTTTGGTGTAGTTAAACATTTGTACGTAATAATGAATGTGAGGAATTTTTTGTACTGTATATATCAACCACACCACACCTTATACCTCTTTGTCCCCTCTAGGGTGTGGGTTCATCGGGCGGCATATCGTGTGTGAGCTGGTGCGGAATTTAATGTATGATATGTCAACTGCAGTGCATCTTTTAATACCTCTTTGTCCCCTCTCTAGGGTGTGGGTTCATCGGGCGGCATATCGTGTGTGAGTTGGTGAGGAATTTAATGTATGATATGTCAACTGCAATGCATCTTTTAATACCTCTTTGTCCCCTCTCTAGGGTGTGGGTTCATCGGGCGGCATATCGTGTGTGAGCTGGTGCGGAAGGGCGTGAGTGTGAATGTGTGTGTAGTGGACAAAGTGCCGCCTCAGATCGCTTGGCTGAACGACGAGCAGACCAAGGTGTTCAACGATGACGCTGTTACTTTCAAGAGTGCCAACCTCATCAACGCAGGTGAGACGACGATAGTTTGAGAGAAAAATAATTGTATGGTTCACAAAAATTAACCTGGTAGCTGCGGGGATCATGTTTCTTAAAGGCCCCTCTCAGAAAAATGAGAAAAAATCATCACTCATGCAAACCATTTCATAATATCTATCAACGCATTTGTGATCAGTTTATGCATCATCTGTTTTTGGGGATTTATATCATGGCAGAAATTTGGCCCGTCGCTGCTACTGGGTTCAAAATGTCAGAGAGAGAGTGATAGAGGCTTTTTTTGTACTTATTTTGTACTCACAATGTGCTTCTTCAAGTGTTAAAAAGAATCATCCTCATAAATATTAACAGTGCCGAGAGAATGACTTATTTTGTACTCTTTTTTTGCCCTTGAGTTGCTTCTGTATCGAAAAAAATATGAATAAATAAATAAATCCTACTTTCCCTGCGTCTTTCCAGCCTCCTGTTCTGCTGCGTTTGGGGAGGAGGAGTGGGACTGGGTGATCAATGCTGCCGGGGAAACCAAGACTGGACAGGTAAGTGTGTGGAGAAAAAACAAAGAAAGAAAGAGCAAGTTGAATAGGTGACATATCATTGAATAGGTGACATTAGCAAGCTTTGTTTTTCATTATTGTTTCCTTTTTATTTACCCTTGAACTGTTTCCTCTACTGTAAAAAAAAAAGAAGTTTGTTATTCAGCAGAGGGAACAAGGAAAAACACAAAGCCATGACAAGTAAAACCATAACTTAACGAAACATCAATTGCCAGCTATTTTCTAATCATCATAAGAGTATAAGGAGTCTGCATGAGGCAGGTAGGTCTATACAAGGCAGCTCCTGTAAACCTAACCCCACCTAACCCTACTATCCAAGAACTTATCTAACTTATTCTTGAATCTATCGACGGTACTGGCACTAGCTACATGACTGCCAAGCCTGTTCCACTCATCCACCACTCTACTGGTAAAACAATTCTTGCCTATGTCCTTGTTGAATCTGAGTGAATTTAACTCTAACGCATTGCTAAGTGTTCTACCCAGCTCTCAGATTCTACTTTCCTGTTGTTATTTTCTTCCTCTTGCTCCTTGTTCTCTTCTTCTCTCTTACTTATCACCAAACACATCAACTTCACAATTATACTTATTCCTTATTCCACTGACCAAACGCCCCAATAATGAATCAATGCAGGAGGCTCTGAAAAAACAAACATCCTCATTCCACTCCTCCTCTTCTTCCTCCCCCAGGCCGAGGCAGTGTACCATGAGGGAATCGTGCGCCTCTCGACCAACTGTGCCAAGGAGGCGGCCAAGCGGAGGGTCAAAGTATACCTGGAGGTGTCGGCGGGGAACATGGCATCAGACGACAAGGTGAGGGCAGGTGACGGGTGGTGCTGGCTCCTGGTTACTTGTTATTTATACATTACTTTTAATCATCACTTTTATGCCCTGTTTATCATCTTTGTTTTTTTTTCTCACCACTTTCCTTGTGGTATTTTATCATCTCTTCTCTCCTTTTCTCATCTTTTCTTTTCATCACCATTTCTCTTGCCCTGTTTATCATCTCTTTTCTTACATCTTTTCATCATTATTTCTTGCCCTGCTTTCCCCTCTCTCACACTCCTCTACACCCCCACAGGTCCCACACAAGGAGTCCGATTCCTGCAGCCCCTGGACGGTCAACGCAAAGTGCAAACACCAGGTGGAGGAGGAGCTGAAGAACATTCCTGACCTTAACTGGATCATCGTGCGGCCAGCGATCGTCTACGGGATCTCGGACAGGACAGGACTGAGTATGTATTAGTGTGTGTGTGTATTTACTTAATCGTGTATGTACGTAATACTCTATGATTAAAAAGATACTGTGTGTGGCGTGGCTGGATGTGGTATGGTGTCCACTGTTGCCAGATTATCATACTCAGAGCATAGTATTTACCAGTTTCTGACGCCTAACTATTGCCAGGAAACATCAGGATCTAACTCTTTTAACCCAGTAGCAGCGGGGATCATGTTGCTTAATGGTCCCTCTAAGCGAGAAAATGAGAAAAAATCACCCCTCACACAAACCATTTCATAATATATATCAAAGAATTTGTGATTAGTTTATGTATCAACTATTGCCAAGAAACATCAGGATCTAACTCTTTTAATGATAACTATAAATGAGTTTCGTTATCGGAGCCCAGAAGACAGTTTCTGGGCAGGAAGTCAGGAAATATTAGCGGCTGAGTACAACAATCTGGCAACGTTGATGGTGTGATGTGAATGGGTGTGATGTATGGTGTGGTGTGGCTGGATGTGATGTATGGTGTAGTGTGGCTGTGTGTTAAGTGTGGTGTATGGTGAGAGGTGTGGCTAGCTGTCATGTGTGATACAATGTCCCCCCCCCTTCCCTCAGCACCCCGGCTTGTGTACGGCGCTGTGTACCGCCACCTCAAGGAGACCATGAAGATGCTGTGGGACAAGAACCTCCACATCAACACCGTCAATGTTACCGATGTGGCCAGGTGCGTGCAGGCGGATTTTTTTTCTTTTCATTTTCTGCGATTTTTAATTTATTTTCCTCTTACAGTAAAAAAGTAAAAGGCGGCCTGTGATATCTTAGTTCAGTAAAGGAGGCAAAGGTTGATGAAAATATATATTAGCCTTATTGTCAGAGGTGTAAAAAGACTCTATATGTGTGTGACAATAAGAATAAAACATCACAATAATATAATAGAAAATAAGGATGTTAAATGAATAGAAAAAGAAGACGGATGGTGTTGCATTAGTATTACAGGGCAGTGTCGGGTATACATAAGATTGTAACAAAAACCAACAAGAGTAATGGTAGTAATATTAACCCAGTAGCAGCGGGGATCATGTTTCTTAATGGTCCCTCAAAGCGAGAAAAATGAGAAAAAAATTACCACTCTCACAAACCACTTCATAATATATATCAACGCATTTGTGATCAGTTTATGCATCATCTATTTTTGGGGGTTTATATCATGGCACAAATTTGGCCTGTCGCTGCTACACGGTAAAGCCACAAATTTGGCCCGTCGCTGCTACCGGGTTAACAATTAAAATAAAAAGCAATAATAATAATAATGGTTGTGTTGCTTTAATATTCCAGGGCGGTGGTGTGTATACATTAGATTATAAAGAAACCCAACAAAAGTAACGGTGATAATTGTAACAGTGATAAGAATAAAAAGCGCAGTACAATAATAATAATGGTTGTGTTGCGTTAATGTCCCAGGGCGGTGGTGTGGCTATGTCAGAGGGAGAAGGTCCACCAAATCTACAACTTGGTGGATGACGGCAACACTCTGCAGGGCGACGTGACGGAGCTCGTGTCGGACATCTTCAACATCAACCACGACTACTGGGGGAACAAGCTGTCACATCTCGCCAAGGTCAGGGTGAGTTAGGGTAGCTTGGGGTAGGTTAGGTTGAGGGGTTACGTTAGGTCAGAGGAGAAGGAGAGGAAGGAAAATTGTAAAGGGAAGGAAGGGAAGAAAGGAGGATAGGAAATAGGGTATGGGGAGATAGCTGTGCATGACCTCAGTGCCCATCTCCATTTCATTAGCCCTTAACCTGTCCGCTGTGATTGGCACGGATTTAGCCTTTACTGGTAGCCTGGTAACATACACTCCAAGGTCTTTCTCTTCCTCTGTGGTGGATAGCGGAGTGTTTCCCATGTAGTATTGGTATGCTGGATATCCTCTCCCAAGGTGCAGGACTTTACATTTTTCTTCATTGAATTGTAGCAGCCACTTTTTGATCCATTCCTGTAGCTTGGTGATGTCTTCTGGTAGGAAATCTGCAGTCAAGGGGTTAAGTCTATGGTGGGAGGGAACCTATCACCCCAGGACACAACTTACCTTCCCCATGTTTCCCCAGGTATTCATTTATTGACCAGCCCAAAAGGGAGGATGAATAGCTGGGTGGGCTGTGTGCTCTCCGTCCAGGTCAGGATTCATACTCGAGCTTGCATTTTAGTAGCTAGTCACACTAATCTTTGGACCACGGTGGTGAGGAAGGGAAAGACTGAAAGGAAACGGGATAATGTATGTATAGGATATGTTGAGCTCATTCGTTCACACACACAGCACGAGAATAACATGTCTTCGAAACTTGTATACCATCCTCCCTCTGCCTCCTTCTTGAGCTTTATGAAACCTGTTAAAGTCTGTTCACTTTAGTCCGACCCAAGCTGACAACATAAACCTAAGCGTGTTTGCAAGCTGAGTGCTGATTGGCTACTGCTATGGCTTCCAAGTTTTCTTTAACCTCTGTTTGTTTTTATCTCACGCAGCTTTTTCTGGTAATCTGCACTGTGCTTACGAACACGCTTAGGTTTATGTTGTCACCTTGGGTCAGACTTAAGTGAACAGGCCATAGTGAGTCTTCGTGGTTATGTAAATTTAGGTCTGGCTTGCATTCATTCCATCGACCCTCCACTCACACAGACGGACATCATGGGACTAGTGAACGAGGTCAACGAGAAACACTTGGTGCCTTGGGCTGCGGTGTGCTCTGCCGGGGGCCTCGACAACACCCCCATCACGCCCTACATTGACCAGGACGCCGTGCTTCACTGCCACCTGCACCTGGACGGCTCCAAGCTCCGCAGCGAAGGGTTCACCTACGCCATGCCCAAACCCACACAGGAGCTGCTGACCGAGGTGAGGATAATAACTAACCTAACCTAACCTACCCAAACATAACCTAGCCTAACATAACCTAGCCTAACCTTACCTAACCTAACCTAACCTGCACCATCATCTGCAGGTGTTGGAGGATTTTGTTGCCATAAAAAATTTACTCCTTGATCAATTTCCCATATGCCCTAACCAAACCCAGCCTAACCCAACCTGACCTAATCTAACCTAGTCTAGCCTAACCTAATCTGACCTAACCTAGCCTGACCTAACCTAACCTAGCCTAATCTAACCTAGTCTAGCCTAAACTTAACTTAGCCTAACCTAAGTTAACCTAGCCTAACCTAACTTAACCTAGCCTGACCTAACCTAGCCTATTCTAACCTACCCTGCATCCTCTTCTGCAGGTGCTGAAAGATTTTGTTGCCATGAAGAATTTATATCCAAGTAGGCCTAACTCAATTTCCTCTATAGCCTACCCTAACCTAATCTGCATCATCCTCTTCCCCAGGTGTTGAAAGATTTTGTTGGCATGAAAAAATTATATCCAAGTAACTCTATTTCCCTTATAACCTAAACTAACCAAACCTGACATAACCTAACCTAACCTAACCTTAACCTAACCTAAACCAAACCCAAACCTAACCCAAACCTAACCTTAACCTAACGTAAACCTAACCCAAACCTAACCTAACCTTAACCTAACCAAACCTAACCTAACCTTAACCTAACCTAACCTTAACCTAACCAAACCTAACCTTAACCTAACCTAACCTAACCAAACCTAACCTAACCTTACCTTAACCTAACCCAAACCTAACCTTACCTGACCCGGCGTAACTTAACCTGCCTCGTCCTCTCCCCCAGGTGTTGAAGGATTTCGTCACCATGAAAATCTTCCCCGCCTCGGCCCTCCCAAGCCAGTAGTGCCAAGGACAGTCAGAGGGTAACACCAAGGCCAGAACGAGTGCCAGGTGGGGAGGGTGCCATTACGAACCACAAATTTTGATACACAACCGAACGCTAGAACGCCTTCCAGGACACACCTTATAGTCACCTGTTACGCCTGAAGCACCTGTCGGGAATGTGGTTAACGAGGGAGGATATGCGAGAATATTGTTTTTGGGGTATTGAGTTCAAGGTGAGGTGTGTACTTAGCCTATGTTGTGTGTGTGTGTGTGTGTGTGTGTGTGTGTGTGTGTTACCAATCGCGAGTACTTAAGAAGGATGTAAGGGGGAAGTTAGAGAAATAAGAGGAGAATAACGAGGCATTCCGATCAGTGACAATGGAAAAGAATAGCTTGAGAATATATATGTGTAAGTCAATGAAGAGGAAAATGTAAAAAAGGAGGAGGAGGAGGAGGAGGGGGAGCTGTATGGAGAAAATTGATTAAGGAAAAGAAAAGAAAGGGAGTAACAGGAGAAGGAATGACAAAATAATGATGATAAGCAATATGGAGAAATTAAGAAGAGGAGGAAGAAAAGCAATATGGAAAAATGAGATAAGGAAAAATAAATTAAGTAAGGGTATAGAAATGGAGTAGAAGGGGAGGAGGAATGACTAAAGAAAGGGAATTAGTTGTAAAAGAAGAATGAGCAATGAGGAGAGATGAGGTAGAAGAAAAATAGATTAAGTAAAGGTAAAGAAATGGAGTAGAAGGAGAAGGAGGAATGACTAAAGAAAGGAAATTAGTTGTACAGTAAAAGGAGAATGAGCAATAAGGAGAGATGAGTTAGAATAATAGATTAAGGAAGGGAAATAAAGGAGTAAAAGTAGGAATAACAAAACAAAGGAAGATAGTAGTAGAAGCAGGTGAAAGGAGAAACCAGAGAGTGAGTTAGCGACGTCGGTGGCAAAGTTACGAACGCTGCGCTGAGAGACACAATTTTCTCTTCCCGTTGTTGCTCAAGACTCGTAAATGCTTCCCAAGTCATGCGGATCAGTCTGTCAGTCAGTCAGTCAGTTAGTCAGTCAATCCGCTGCGTCTGGTCCAAGGGCTTCACAACTTTACGCTTCAATTCAACATCCGATGCTTCCATGCTTCTTCCTGCGTGCTTCTGATGTTCCTAGATTTTCTGTTGCGTGTTTCCGAGATTGCTTAACGCTTAACCTCAGGCCTTGCTATCATTTCTGTATGGGGCGGACGGAACTTAGTGTCCTTCAGTTTCCTAGCCTGACCTAACCTAACTTAACTTAACCTAACCTAGCCTGACCTAAAAAATTATAAGACACTTTCGTTCCTCATATGATCTATTTCTAAAGGTCAAAGAGGGGGTCAGTCGGGTTCTAATGAGTGTTTATTCAGGTTCATAGTACAGAAGAAGTGTCAAACTACCACCAGGGTCATGAAACTACTGGAAATGCCCACAACTCCTATGAAAGTCCAGTTAAATATGTGTTCTTGGGCAACGAAATGTCTTATAATACGACCCAATGCCTTGAAAACTCGGATTCTTCACCTGCCAACTCGACACAATCTTCAAAACACCTGTCCCCTGTTCTTCGATTCTTCTTACTCAGTTCCGATTATCCGACTTTCTTTTCCTGTGTAATTTCAATATTTTTCATGCTTTCTGTTGCATAATTCTAATATTTGTACATGTTCTTGTGCGTAACTTTGATATTCCTATAATTTTTTCATATTTAGTTTTAATATTTATACATTTTTTGCATAATTTTGATATTCTTTCATGATATTAGATGAGTTATTCTGAAATTCCTAAGTTTTTGTGTAATTCTGAAATTCCTATTCTGAAATTCCTAAGTTTTTGTGCAATTCTGAAATCCTATTGATATTTTCTTGCATAATTTTGATATTCTTTTTGTCATTAGTTGAGGTATTCCAAAATTCCACTGTTTTTGTGTAATTCTGAAATTCCTAGTTTTTTCTTGCATAATTTTGACATTCTTACATTTTTCATTCCATAACTCTATTCCTACTTGCTTTTTATTGCATTATTCCCATGTTCCAAAAGTTATGCATCCTCCCTGTCCCTTTCTTCTATTTGATCTCTTATCTCTCCATCCTGGCCTTATTACAGCTTATTATTTATCTCCAGCTTCCTTCTGCTGTTTTCCTTTCGCTTATGCATATCTCAGGATCAAGTTCAAGCCTCTGTTCCATAACCAACCCAACTCCATATTCTGAACCTTTTTTCCTGCTACCATATAAGATTAAATTCTGTAGGTCCTCTTCCCTGCTGTTTTCCTTTCGCTTATGCATATCTCAGGATCAAGTTCAAGCCTCTGTTCCATAACTAACCCAACTCCATATTCTGAACCTTTTTTCCTGCTACCATATAAGATTAAATTCTGTAGGTCCTCTTCCCTGCTGTTTTCCTTTCGCTTATGCATATCTCAGGATCAAGTTCAAGCCTCTGTTCCATAGCTAACCCTACTCTATAGTATTCTGAACCTTATTTCTGCTACCATGTAAAGATTAAATTTGTTAGGCTATTCCTCTTCCCTGCTTTCTTCCTTTCGCTTATGCATATCTCAGGATCAAGTTCAAGCCTCTGTTCCATAGCTAACCCTACTCTATAGTATTCTGAACCTTTTTTCTGCTACCATGTAAAGATTAAATTTGTTAGGCTATTCCTCTTCCCTGCTAACATAGAAAGGTGACATTATTTTGGCTATTCCCTTTTTCATACTACAATGTGAAGATGACATGAAAACTTAAACTAGGCTATATTCATTTTTCCTATTATTCAGATGACATTAAACTGGGCTATTCGACCTTTTCCTGAAGATGACATTAAGCTGTTTGCCTAGCGTGTGATGTAGACTGATTGTAGTGAGGTTGAAACTAAACTATTTTCCTTTCTCCTATTATTCAGATGACATTAAACTAGGCTATTCCACTTTTTCCTGAAGATGACATTAAGCTGTTTGCCTAGCGTGTGATGTAGACTGATTGTAGTGAGGTTGAAACTAAACTATTTTCCTTTCTCCTATTATTCAGATGACATTAAACTAGGCTATTCCACTTTTTCCTGAAGATGACATTAAGTTGTTTGCCTAGCGTGTGACATAACCCTATTTGTAGTGAGGTTGACCGTGAACAGGCCTTAAGAAACTCCTAATTCAAGATGACATTAAACTAGGCTATTCCACTTTTTCCTGAAGATGACATTAAGCTGTTTGCCTAGCGTGTGACGTAGGCTATTTGTAGTGAGGTTAACCGTGAACAGGCCTTAAGAATCTCCAAGTTCAAGATGTCGGGTTTTGGAGGATGACATCTCACGTGATTTACTGCATGAGTAATACGGAATACAGGAGACATAGTGATTTAAGTTGTAGTTCATCTCCTCTATAGGGAAATATGTTGAGCGATAAGGATCAGGAACTAAATGTAAGAGATTATAATTTACAGTGTGTTGCATAGACCATTCCTACATAGCAAGTGGAAACCAACATGGAGTAACAACAATAACCTCAAGTTTCCTCTGATTTGCCTGTGTACTTTAACGTCGTTGGCTGTGTTTGTGTGTCAGAAAACCCTGAGGCTGCCGCTGGACACTGCTTAGAGGTGTAGAGTATGGTTGTCAGTCTATTCTTTTTTTTTTTTTTTTTTTTTTTTTTTCCATCAAAGGGAACGGCTCATGGGCAACAAAGTGCAAAAAAGAAGAAGAAAAAAGCGCTACTCGCCACTCCCAAAAACATAGGAAACAGCTTAACCCCTTGACTGTGGATTTCCTACCAGAAGACATCACCAAGCTACAGAAATGGAACAAAACGTGACTTCTATAATTCAATGAAGAAAAATGTAAAGTCATACACCTTGCGAGGGGAAATCCAGCATACCAATACCACATGTGAAACACTCCACTATCCACCACAGAGGCAGAGAAAGACCTGGGAGTACGTGTTACTAGGCCACCAGTGAAGGTGAAATCCGTGCCAGTCGCAGTGGATGGGTTAAAAAAACTATCAACAAATAATAAGGACTGAAGGGCATAAACTGACCTTATATGAACAAGAGTAAAAAGCTGTTAAGAGGAAAAAGAGTAAGGCTTGATGGATATACTCTAGTTATATTGAGCAGTGGCGGCAGCGGCAGTCCTCAAATGTCGTGTGATATCGTGTGCCATAGGGGAACCACAACATTCCTGAACCGTGATATTTTTCTGTGCCTTTCCATCCTCGTCAGTGTCTGTGTAACTCCATTGCCTCCTCTCCCACCATCCTTCCACCTTCCCTCCTTCCTTCCTTTCCTGTGGGTGTGACTTGTCGAGGGTATCTTTGCCAAGTTGTGTGCATCTTTCCATTCAGTAGTTGGTCATACCAGTAAAAAATATGCTTCGGAATTTTAAGCTGAGATAAGAAACACAAACCACAGCATATGTGTTCTTGAACTGAAGAATGTTTATGCAATTTTGTTCTCGATTGTTAATTTTCAAAACTTGACTTAATTTTCCGAACTTGAAACAAACAAGTTACATCCATACTATATTGCCAAAATGAAGAATGTTTCTGTATTTTACTTTTTCAAACATGCATTCTCAAAACATGACTCACTTTTCTGAACCAAGGTAAAAAGCAAAAATAAATTACTACTTTACTGTCAAAATGAAAAATATGTATGTATTTTATTTTTTCATCTGTGCATTTATGTGACTGCTAAATTTTCCGAAGCAGCCTTTTTCCTGATACGAGTCGCTACGGTTTGGAACGCTGCGTCAAACCAGCGAGGAGCACAGCCTAGTGGTGGTGGCCGGGAGGGACAAGGAAGCCCACTCCTCTGTATTCTTTCCTTGTGTTGAGACGCCAGACAATAGACACATGTATCATCATTATTTTTTTAGCCATTATTTTTCAATCAGTACGGTTTGTATTATTATTTATGTTTGTTATTTTTTCCACTGGTGAGAGTAGGCAGACATAAGGGCTGAACAAGACAAAAAAGATAAGTATACGCCCATGACATGCTACCCTTAAAGAAAATGGGAATTGTCAAGCGAAATATCTATCGTTTTATTCAGTACCATTATCACATTGTTACTACTAAGGACTGAAGTTCATATTTTCTTGGTGGTGTTTAAGGACAAATAATAACCTTAAGTGTTGGTATCATTAAGGATCGCTGTTGTCGAGTATAGTTACAATAGTTACGAGGCACCACCATCAGTACCGTTCGATGAGATTAAGGATAGTTATTTTCTCTAAGACATACGTAGTGGATAGACTATTCGGAGTATTACTATTATTAAGGAATGTTACTATATTGTTATGGAGTACTACAGACCATCTATATTATCTGTACTATTGACTAAGAGGACACAGATATTTTTGTCGGAGATGTTGATAGATAGGCTGTTTAGAGTGTTTTATCAATGGGCCCCTACGTTATTATCTTCCAGTCCTCATAAACGGACCCCTTAGAAACCCATTACGTATACATTCTAAAGTTAATGGTATGTATTTTCCCGAGATGGATCCCTTTGAAAGCCATTATGTATCCAATCTAAAATTTCCAGTATGTATTTACTCGAGATGGACCCTTCAGAAAGAAATTACGTATGCTTTCTAAAGTTAACGGTATGTATTTTTCTCGAGATGGATCCCCTTTGAAAGACATTACGTATACATTCTAAAGTTTCCAGTATGTATTTTTCTCGAGATGGACCCCTTTGAAAGAAATTACGTATGCTTTCTAAAGTTAACGGTATGTATTTTACTTGAGATGGACCCCTTTGAAAGACATTACGTATACATTCTTAAAATTTCCGGTATGTATTTTTCTCGAGATGGATCCCTTTGAAAGCCATTATGTATCCAATCTAAAGTTTCCAGTATGTATTTTTCTCAAGATGGACCCCTTAGAAAGTCATTACATATCCAATCTAAAGTTTCCGGTATGTATTTTCTCGAGATGGACCCCTCAGAAAGAAATTACGTATACATTCTAAAGTTTCCAGTATGTATTTTTCTTGAGATGAACCCTTTAGAAAGCCAATACATATTCATTCTAGAGTTACCGGTATGTATTTTTCTTGAGGAGCTCAGAATGCAGACCACCTTCAATGTTGTCGACAGTTACGGCATAGATATATTTAGGTGTTGGAAACGGAATGGATTGGGTGTTTGTGATGGTGGAGTAATTATGTGATTATTGGAAGGACCTGTGATGTTATACGCCTGAAGTCTCTGAAGATTCTATGTTATTAATATATATATATGTATGTGTATTTGTCATTGTTATGTGTGGTTACGTAAAGATGTGAGGTGGAAAAGAAACACATGTATACAGAAAAAAATTGAAGTTTGTGAAGATTCTATGAAAAATATTGATGTTTTTTGTCATTGTTATGTGTGGTTAGGCGAAGATGAAAGTGGGTTAAGATGTCAGGGAAAAAAGAAACAGATGTATACAGAAAAAAAAATAAGTGTGAAGATTCTATGAAAAATATTGATGTTTTTGTCATTGTTATATGTGGTTATGTGAAGATGAAAGTGGGTAGATTCTTTGTGAGATAAAGAATAAAAATGAAAATACAGATGAAGAAAATAAATAAAGTTTGTTAAGATTCTGTGAAAAATATCTTAAGAGCTAAAGCATCATAGTTATATGTTGTGATGTAAAGATAAAAGTGGGTAAAGATAGTACAAGGAAAAAATATGAGAAAACTAAAATAAGAAAGGAAATTGAGATCTTGTAATTATTTGTCTGTAGATGGCAAAGATATAGAAAAAACTGACGTTGAGACCTCGTAACTTTCTTTGTGGATTGCAAAGATATACATGAGGAACAATTGAAACCTTGCAAGCATTCATAGGTTGTAAAAGTATCGACATGAGTATAAACAAAAATATCAGAGGAAGGGAAAGAATGAAACAAAACAAGTTGACATAAAAAAAAAAATATTGGTAGAAAATCACAGAATGGGAGAGTTAAAATGAGAGAAGGCAAGTTGTTGAGATAGAAAGTATAAATGTAAAGTCAACAACAAAAGTAAACAGAGTAAACAAAGTGGACAAAGGAAGAGAAAAGTGGAGAGGGAAGCAAGTCATCATGATATGGAGAATAAGGTGACAGGAAAAGAGAGAGTGCAAGTTGCTGAGACATAAAAAAGAGAAAGGCACAAGAGAAAAAATGGGTTGATGGGACATTTAAAGTTACCATTACAATGTTGTGTTTTCCCATATTACTAAGAACAATTACATTACCCCATTAGTGACCCGTACATGTGTTCTTGAATACGACGAAACACACACACACACACACACAGACACACACACACAAAACCTTGACCATCAGTGTTTCCCAGCCAATACTTTGCACTGGTACGTAAACACCAATATGTATTTTTCCGAAAGGTTTGCACCGTTTTTTTTTTTTTTATCGCTCGGCCTCCCAATTCACGTACACATAATAAAAATTCTTGGCATGCACTCGTAATTTTCTGATACTCAATTGAGCTTTTGGTTTTGCAGTACTTAAGTGTTTTCGCCGAGATTTGACGTGTTCGATGTTGTGTTTGTTGAAAGATTATTGTAAATTTATATTTGTATAAGGAGAAAGAAGAAACACTTGCCTAACACACAAGCCTTACACAGCATAAAAGGGCTACAAAAGGCATGTTATGTTGATGGTATGACTGGTGTTTTTGGTGTTCATGTATTGCAGTTTTGTGAAAGGAGAGACGGCACCATGTATTGTTACTGCAGATAGAGGAGAGAGGAAAAGCATATGATTTGTTTTAATGTCACAGGAGAGAGAAAAGGAATAACTTCTGATTAGTAATGATGGAATAGGAGAGATATAAAGAATACCATAACTTGTTTTCATGCGACAGAGGTAGAGAATAGCGTACTTTATTTTTGTGTCAGAGATAAAGAAATGATGTCCTGTTAGCATTGATAAGGAAGAAGCAGGAAATTAGAGAGAAAGGAGTCGTGTCTTGTTAGCAAATATACAGAGGCAGGCGGAAACTATCAAAACTTGTGGATGAACAGACTACAGTACTTGGGAGAGTTTCATGTTTACTAAGAATAAACTGTGACAGGTGAGCTGGACGGACAGACAGGTGACTTTTGCAGACCCACCCACCCAAACCTGTCTCGTTAATCCGTGTGCCTGAGGTGTGACATATTTTCCGGGAGAGGGCCTTAAAGAAAACCAAGATATTTTTTGAGGGGGGGCTTGAAAATATGTGCTTTCATTTTACATTTTGTATCTCTGCGTTTTGTTCTGAGTGATACAACTATATTCTCCATATATGTGTTTGGTTGTTTGTGTGTGTGTTAAGTTATGAGCAAAGAAGAAAAAAAGGATGCCTAGGCTATTTCCAGAAGCTAGGATGATACACAGGTTGTTTGGTGTTTGCTTCTTTTTCTTTTCATTCATAGTTCTGTCTTGTTTTTTCTTCATTCTCTTCTAATTTGGTTTTGTTTCCCTTCTTTCTCATATTCCTCTTCTTTGCTATAGTTTCTGTTGTTTTATCTTCCCTCTTATTTGTTCCACATTTTCTTATTCCTCCTAATTCTCCTCCCTGTCTTAATTTTTTGTTGTCTTATCTTGTCCTCTTATTTGTTTTCATCTTTTCTTGCTCTTCATTTTCATTATGTACCATATATTTAAACTTATTCCTTGCCTTTGAGTTCACTTTCTTGTCTTTTTTTTCTTTTCCCTTATTTGCTTTTATTTCCTCTTGTTTTTCTTCGTTATTTTGTCTTTATTTTCTTTACCTGTACTTGTTTTAATAATTTTTTTCATCTTTGTCTTCATACTCCTTAGTCTTTTCATTTTTTTTTTCTTCTTCCTCTTCTTTGTTACCTTTTAATTTTTCTTTCCTATCCCAATGCTTGTTTTCAAATGTTTTTTTCCTCAACTTTGCCTTCATATTCTTGTGCCTTGTTTTACTTCCCTCTTTATTTTTAATTTTTCTACTTTCATTTTTCTTCACTTTTCACCTCATTTTATTTTTCATTTTTCTACTTCCTCTTTGTTATCATTACATTTTTCTTCACTTTTCCACTTTTTACTCATTTTATTTTTAATTTTCCTACTTCCTCTTCATTATCATTTCATTTTTCTTCAATTTTTACTCATTTTCTTCATTTTTCCCTTAAAGGTTTGCAGTGTGGCCACCATATTTTGGGTGTACTTAGTTTTTTTTTTTTTATAATTAAGTAAACAAAGTCCTACATTCATACATTCCACTGAATCATATGTGAGTCTAAATATGTATTTCCATGAACTGCTCCCAATGGCAAGTTTGATGTTTCTGCTTATGGATGTTATGTAATAAGCTTGTTTCTTTGTGTTCTGAAGTTTGTTCCACAACTATCTATTACAGGCTGTACACTTCAGTAATGTTTCTAGTCTTAAGTACATAATGAGTAATATATCACAATCTCAATAAACTAATGGTTGCTGACGTCTTATTTCTTCTGTCCTGTTGGTGGTGTGAGTATTCCTAAGATTTGCGAGTCCACCCAACACGGAGGTCAGTATTATATAAGACACTTTCACTTCTCACATCAGCTATTTCTAAAGGTCAAAGAGGGGGTCAGTCGGGTTTTAATGAGGGTTTCTTCAGGTTCATGGTACAGAAGAAGGGTCAAGCTACCATCAGGGTTATAAAACTACTGGAAATGCCCACAACTACAAAAGCCTTGTCAAATATGTGTTCTTGGTCTTATAATGTCTTATAATACGACCCTGAGGCTAGAGTCTAGATTGTTGGTCAAGATTACTTTATGCAGCCTTCCCTACCTCGTTTCCTACGTAAGCAACTGCTCTCTTGTTGTCATATATATGAAAACGACAGGAAATACTGTAGTGATCGAGAATTGTTGCTTATAGTGGTGAGTTGTGGACTATACGTTGTTTATATTGATACAGAAAATACGCCCCGCCCACGCCGACCCAGCGACCGCCAAAATAATTCAACGCCTTCCAGCGTCCAATAGCAGCAAGGCCCGAGCTGCCGGGAAAGTGGATGGGCTGGGTATGTAAAGGTAAAGTAAAACTGTAAGTAAAGTGGGTACTGTACCGTGCACTGCAGCCGCCGGTGTGTGGGTGTGCCAGGGCAGGCCGAGGACGTGAGGCGTTAGTACATACTCTGGCGCCCCTGGGGCAGGCCCCCGTGCCTCTGGCCACACAGATCACAGTGCGGGGCGATGCTGGCGGGGGGAGGAGGTGGTGGCGGTGTCGTGCGGGGCGGCGCCCCCCAGCACGTGGGTGAAGGGGTGCGGGTGCATCAGGAAGCCCCAGCGCGCCAGGTAGAAGAGGGCGTGGGCCACCCCAAGGCTGCTGGCGTCCTCGTGCAGGTAGGCACACCCCAGGCACTGGACGGGCCCCGGGGGAGTCGCCAAGGCCACGGCCCAGAACCTGGCGGCGGCCATGAGGTCCTGGGGCCGCTGGCCGCCGCTGGCCCGCATGCTGGCCACCACCATGTCCAGCAGCAGGTTGTGTGCCGGGGCCATGGCCGCCCGCAGCACCCGCACCCTGGCCAGGAACAGGCAGGGCACGTGGTGGTGCCTGGGCTCCTCGCCCAGCGCCAGCAGCTCGTGGCCCACGCCGTGCCACGCGGTGCCGTCCGTCAGCAGGCGGCCGGGCAGGCGCCGCAGGTACTGCTGCACCATCAGCATGGCCACCTCGGGGGCCAGGCGCAGGCTGGGGCGGTGCGGCCACCCCTGGAAGAGGTCCTCGGGCCGCAGCCTGCCCCGCGTGATGGCCCGCCAGTGCCGCTTCACGGCCGCCTTGGCCCAGGCGCTGCGGCCCAGCACCCTGCAGGGCGGCGCCCCCCACAGGGTCAGGTACAGCAGCAGGCAGGCCACGGCCCGGGGCACGCGGGCCCTCATGGCCTCCCCGAAGGGACGCGCGCTGCCCCGCCGCCTCAGCCGGGGCGGCCCCGCGCTGCGCCCGCTGCCCCGCCGCCTCAGCCGGGGCGGCCCCGCGCTGCGCCCGCTGCCCCGCCCCGCCGCGGTGCCCTTGGAGCCGCTAGTCCCCATTCACAGGCTGTCAACCAACAGTGAAAAGATAACAATACAACAAGGCCGCCCGGCCGACCCCTGACCCACGCGTGGCGCCGCGTGCACCACGCCGTGGCTTGGGTGTGTGCGTGTGTGTCTGCGGGCGACACGAGGCACGTGGCGCGGCGCGGCCCGGGGCAGGGACGGGAGGATCTTTACATGTGAGTGTGCCCGCCATGCTGCACCAGTGAGGAAAGGAAGGCAAGGACAGGGCAATGACACAGCCGGCACGTGGTAATGTATTTATTCACCGGACATGGAGTGGAAAATAATGGTCGATGGACTGTACCTTCTTCAGCTCGGTCCTCTCGAACACAAGTGTTGCATCACTATTTCGTAAGATCACCAGCATTGCATGGAATAGTAAAAGTCATAAATATTCAGAAAACTATGCAATAAAAAAAAATATCAACTATGGACCTCAGTCCCGTATGGAATGAAGGAAACATGTCTGGAATGGAGGAGGTTATGGAACACGGAATGACTGAAGCGCCTTGTACGAACACTGGAGTGGAGGAAGACGAGAACACACGTGGCAGGAGGGTGGCTGTGTGGAGGCCTGGAGGAGCAGGGACAACACCACCAGGCATGAAGGACAAACACCTCAACACACAGGTAAGGTGTCAGCAGTTCATTCCTAAATTACCTGTTCCTGCCAGGCCACACACTCACAATTATTATATTTCTTACAAGAATTACAACCCAATTTAAACGTTGCACTCACATTGAAATTGTTATAAATAAATACTGTAATGGGGTTTTGTCCTGTTATACAAAGAACAGAAGAAGTTACTGTATTTATAAAACACTCAGATCCCCTTTTGTAAATATATGATTAGAAAAAATATATATCACTACTACATTATA
This sequence comes from Eriocheir sinensis, assembly GCF_024679095.1. Taxonomy (NCBI): domain Eukaryota; kingdom Metazoa; phylum Arthropoda; class Malacostraca; order Decapoda; family Varunidae; genus Eriocheir; species Eriocheir sinensis. The sequence goes on from NC_066568.1 coordinate 3,429,835, forward strand.
ATGTGTACTACTAACCTCTTGACAATGCTTTAGTGTGTGTGTGTGTGTGTGTGTGTGTGTGAGATTAATCCAAAGTTCAATACACAGGGTGGATGAGTGGATGGCTGTGTACTTATCGCATTATCAGTTATTAATACAAATGGTTACTGCTTATGCCACACTAACAGATATGAATTTTCACAAAGTATTCCTTCACCCAAGCATAAATTCATACAAAGGATTACTTGCATTACATTAATACACTTGAATTCTACTTTTCTAGGGGCTGAATATATTCCTCCTTCAAACACATAGCTTTTGGGGAAGGATGATTGACGTTTACATGAGATGATGTGGTATACACTATTTATAACAGTACTTTTCTTTAGAGCATTAAACAGTTTACATAAATGTCTTGTAGTATTTTAAAAATTTCAAGCTTCATATTTCAAACCACAGCTCTTACTATAAGCTTGAAATACCTTGACCTTATAACCTGTCTCTCATTTGAAGACCTTTTTCTTTAGTGCATTAAACAAAAATTTACATGAAAATCTTCTACTACCTCATGCCAAGGTCTTATACAGCACTTCTTTATTGTGTTCAATGATAATTTTAAAGTCTTCCCTTAATTTGAATGTCCAGGCTTCACATTTATAAGTTCAGTTATTATGAACTTTAGAATACCTTGACAGTTATAACATTTCTCTCACATGAAAGCCTTACAGAATACTTTTGTTCGATGCATGAAAGTGTAGAGTGAATTATGATACTTTTCACTTGCAGTCTTTACATTTGTATCTGCAGCTCATAAACCTAAGAATACCTTGACATAAATAACCTTTCATTCATATAAAGATTATATGTACACAAAACTTTTCCCTAGTCTATGAAACCATGAATGTTTAGTAATACTATACAGTATTGGGACATCATGTTAGTAGCCACAGCTCTTGTTGTGAAGTTAAAGAATACCTTGAAAGGATTGTACCTTTCATATGAACACCATAAATAATACTCTTGTGTATTAATCTATAATCATTGATAATATATAAAAAAAATAGCTGACATATATAACAGCAGGTCTTATTGTGAGCTTTAAAATACCTTGACAATAACCATTCATTAAACTTGAAAAATTTATATAAAACCTTTTTTGTATATAAAACTGTTTTGCAGCACTTAAACAAATCCACATTTATAACAGTAGCTCCTATCAAGACTTTAGAATACCTAAACAACAATAACCTTCCATTCAATTGAAGCCTTTAGCTAAAACTTTTCTTTAACTTATAAGATTTAAATATCCAAAGATCGTATTATTTTTCTTCTGACAACTATTAATATAAAAAGTTTTCTACAGTGTATAATATTTAAATTGTATCCAAAACTCACTGACTAGTCTCTCTGTAAGCAAGAGCAGAGTGGAAAAAAGTACAACCAATGAAGTCACAAGCACACGCACACAATAGCATGGAGTGTATAATAATGACGAGAATCACCTCCACTTTTCATAAGCGGTAAAAGTAACGCAACACTTTTCTCACAATACTGAGCAACAGAGAAAGCAAAAAAATACTATCAGATAAGTAATAAATAAATAAATGCACATATATATTTGAAAAAAATATAATGATAATAATAATAATACATAATATATCGACAACTTGAGGACACTAATGAAAAGAGAGAGAAATGTGAACACTATCATAAAAGTGATGAGTAAGTAAACAATGATAATACTAATAATGGTGATAATGATGATGATGACAACCTGATAGTATTACTTAAGAAAAAAAGGAAAATTGAGAAAAATAGGCAGACAGGCAAAAAGGGAATAGGACAGTAAAAAAAAAATAGGGAGAAAAAAATAAAATTAAGTTAACAGGTAAGATGGAAACTGGACACTATCAAGAGAGAAAGAGAGAAAAAGGGAGGAATTAGATTGGCAAGTGAGAAGGGAATTGCACACTATCAAAAGAGAAAGAGAGAAAAAAGAGAAAATTAGAGGGAATTCGCACTATCAAAAGAGAAAGAGAGAAGAAGGGGAAAATTAGAGGGAATTGCACACTACCAAAAGAGAGAGAAAAAGGAGAAAATTAGAGGGAATTACACACTAACAAAAGAGAAAGAGAGAAAAAGGAGAAATTTAGATTGGCAGGTGAGAGTAAAGAGTAAGCGAAGTAAAAGAGAAAAAAAAAAAGAATAATATTACGTCGACAACTGAGGAGGGAGGGAATCATGTCGGCAAGTGGACAGGCTTACATCCACTTAACTTGTTCCTCCATCGGTGATTCGGGGTCAATGAACTGGGAGGGGGTCAAGGTACCTTTGCTTCCTGTGCCGTTGAGGGACTTGGGCGTGAGGACCGAGGGCACCATGAGGTAGGAGAGGTGGCAGTGGGGTGAGGTGAGGCGCGGGTAGTACTGGCGGTAACACAGGTATGAGATGAACAGACCCATAACGGACCCCACCAGCACATCTGTGGAGGGACCGAGGGGAAGGTTAGGTTAGGTTAGGTTAGGTTGGGATGATTCAGTTGGGTTAGGTTGGGAATGAATTAAAAGATGTGGAGGGAAAGAGTGTATGGAACTTTAACCCGTCCGCTGCGATTGGCATGGATTTGGCCTTCACTGGTAGCCTGGTAACATGTACTCCCAGGTCTTTCTCTGCCTCTGTGGTGGATAGTGGAGTGTTTCCCATGTGGTATTGGTATGCTGGATAGCCCCTCCCAAGGTGCATGACTTTACATTTTTCTTCGTTGAATTGTAGCAGCCACTTTTCTTCCATTCCTGTAGCTTGGTGAGGTCTTCTTATAGGAAATCCACAGTCATAGGGTTAAATTATCAATCATCATTCTACCACCACGTAACCTAACCCTGCCTAACCTCTTACCCTGCCAGTGGTGGTGGTAGTCGGTGGTGCGGGAGAGGGCCACCATCAGGGCTACGACCAGGGGGATGAGGCCCACCACCAGTCTCCACCCATGTCCCCGCCTCGGTCCAAACACACCCAGCTTGCCGCACGTCCAGAGACTCAGGAACCCAAGGCTACAGAAGGAGACTGGACGAGGAAAATACATAAGGTGAGAGTTTATTTATTATTGTCATTTATTTATTTATTTATTTATTGTTGATAGGTGAAGTTCCTGTTTAGTATCATATTATATTTGTATGAAAGTCGCTTCAAGGTAGAAATTGATTCACATGAAATTATAATACTATGCTTGATTAAAGAATGACTTTATGCCCTCACTAAAAGAAAAGTAGTAGTAGTAGTAGTAGTAGTAGTAGTAGTAGTGGAAGTAGGGGGAGGAGGAAAAAGGAAGAAAGGAGAGGAGAAAAAGTAAAGAGGGAAAGGGAAAAAGAAGAGAAGGAAGGAGAGTATGAAGAGAGAAAGTGAAGGAGGTAAAGAGGGAAGGGAGAGAGGAAGGATAAAGAGGGTGGGAATGAAAGAAAGAACAAAAAAGGAAAAAGGAGAAAAGGAAGGAGAGTATGAAGAGAGAAAGGGAAGGAGGAAGAGAGAGAGGAGGGATAAAGAGGGGGAGAATGAAGGAAAGAACAGGAGAAGCAGTAATAACCCCTTTAAGAAAATAGCCTGAAACCTCATCAATGGTAAACAACGGTAAACTTAAAATCACATACAAAATTCACTTACAAAAACCCTAATTCCATACATATAAACCTGAAACAGAATAGACAACAAGCGAAAAATTGGTGCTGTATGCATATTTAAACTCAATTTATCTTTATACACAGGAAAAATAATGCAATCAGATATACAAGGATGCAGATACGTATATACAAAAGTCATAGTGTAGCGGAAAACAAACACGCAAACACACAACAAAGATAAAAACAACAGCAGAATGGTAACTTCTAACTTCTCTCCCTTCAAAGTTCATTCCTGCCCCTCCTTCCTATCTTTCTTTATTCCTTCTCACTTTTTTTCTCCCTCTTTACCCACTTCAATTTTTCGTTTCTTACCCTCCTTTCTCAACATCTTTTCTTATTTCCTCTTTAACCCGGTAGCAGCAGGGATCATGTTTGTTAATGGTCCCTCTAAATGAGAAAAATGAGAAAAAATCATCACTCACACAAACCATTTCATAATATATATCAAAGCATTTGTGATCAGTTTATGCATCATCTATTTTTGGGGGTTTATATCATGGCACAAATTTGGCCCGTCGCTGCTACACGGTAAAACCACAAATTTGGCCCCTCGCTGCTACCGGGTTAAACTTTACAAATGTCCCTCCTTATTTTTTCCCTTTGATCTCCTCTCATTCAATCTCTATCCCCTTCCTTTCCTTTCCTTACCTGCCTTCACTAATCTATCTTCTCCGCTGTCCCTCCTCCCTATTTACCTCTTCTTCCCCTCTTACCCTCCTTTCTTTAAACTTTACAAATGTCCCTCGATTTTTTCCCTTTCATCTCCTCTCATTCAATCTCTATCCCCTTCCTTTCCTATCCTTACCTGCCTTCACTAATCTAACTTCTCTGCTGTCCCTCCTCCCTACCTACCTCTTCTTCTTCTCCTCTTACCCTCCTTTCTTTAAACTTTACAAATATCCCTCGATTTTTTCCCTTTGATCTCCTCTCATTCAATCTCTATCCCCTTCCTTTCCTATCCTTACGTACTTGCCTTCACTAATCTAACTTCTCTCCTCTCCCTCCTCCCTGCCTACCTCTTCTTCTTCTCCCCTTACCCTCCCCCTCCTCCCTCCCCAGTACTCACATGAGGAGTGGCCACTGGGGAAGCTCTTGCGGCCCTCCTCGATGGTGACCTGCTCCCCAGTGCAGGCGGCCCCGATATCCACCACCCCATCCAGGTCAGGTCGCCCATCAGGGAAACACCGGTAGAAGAAGTCTGGGCGCGGCCGACCTGTTCATAGGGGTGTGGAGGGGGTGAAGGAGGAGAGAGAGGGGAAAAGGAGAGGAGTGGATGTTTTATGAGGATGAGTTAGTGTGTGTGTGTGTGTGTGTGTGTGTGTGTGTGTGTGTGTGTGTGTTATGACAGGGACAGAGGAGAACGTAGAAGGAAAAGAGAGAAAAGACAGAAAAGTAAGTAAGGAAAGGAAGGGAAGATGTTAGGAGGAGGAGGAGGAGGAGAGGTGAGGCAGAAGGGGACGCGGGAAGAAAAGGAGTGTGTAGTTTGAAGGATGAAGAGAAAAAGGAGGCATAGAATAAAAATTGATAAGTAGGGAAAGTAAGAAAAGTGAGAGATAGTAAAAGGTGAAAGCAGAGAAAAAAAATACAAGCTTATATGCAGTTTTTAATATATACAGAAACGTAAAAAATAATGTGGTTTTACGTGACAATTCAAGCTATTTCTTTTTGTTTTTAAGAGCTTTATGTAATCTATTTTTATTCTGCTCAAGGGCACAAAAAAAGGAAACAATAATAAAAAAAAAGCCCGCTACTCGCTGCTAATAAAAAGAATCCAAAGAGGTGGCCGAAAGAGAGGTCAATTTCGGGAGGAGAGGTGTCCATTTATTTTATCCATTTATTTCTTTATATTCTCCCAAGCAGTTATTAATATTTTGCAGTTTGTAGTTTATCTTTTACATATTTTGATGATACTGTAAGACGATGAAAGAGAAAGAAATCCAGAAAAGAGAATCAAAGTCATAACACAAGATGCAAAAAACACACACACAAAACAAATTGCTTCAATGTATCGTTTAGCGTATTTACAAGTTCAGAGTTTCATTACCTATTCAAGCTTATTCACCATGCATCTTCAGCTAAGCATCCTTCCTTTCTCATACACTCTCTTCCTTTCTCACACACTCCCTTCCTCTTTCACACATTCCCTCCCTTCCTCTCTCTCACACATACACTCCCTTCCTCATACACACACTCCCTTACCGACAAAGAGCTTGATGATGTCCGTGATGACGCCGTTGAGGCCGAGAGCGAGGGAGAAGGACAGTAGACCCTGGCCCAGCTCTGTCTTGTCACGCTTCACCAAAAAGTAGATCAGCATAATGACCGTTGGCACCACAAACACCAGCGGCTGAGGAGAAGGGACGGATGAGTGGAAGGGATTGAGGGAGTTGTGTGTATTTACCTAGTTGTGAAATACAGGAAAAGAGCCATACTAGGTTCGTGCTGTCCCGTCCCCATAACGCTTATTATCCAGTTTGGCTTTAAATTCATGAATCGTTTTTGCACACACAGTCTCCTCGTCAAGTTTGTTCCATGTTGTTATGCTTCTGTATGGAAAACTGTATTTCTTGATGTCTCTCCTACAGTCGCTCTTCTTCAGTTTCTTACTATTCCCTCTTGTCACCCTCCTATCATGTACCACTAAGTCTTTCCTGTCCAATTTCTGTGTGTGTGTGTGTGTGATCATTTTAGTTGCAATTCTCTGTATCCTTTCCAGCTTTCTGATATCCTTCTTTTTGTGAGGCGACCACACAGCTGCAGCATATTCAAGTTTTGGTCTTATCATTGTTATTATTTTCTTCATCATTTCTTTGTCCATAAAATGTGTGTGTGTGTTTGTGTGTATGTGCGTTCCTCACCCACAATATGCCGTTGGGGACGTAGGATGGGGTGCGTGGGTTCTTGTACAGCCATAGCTCATCCCGGTGAATCTTGCGGACAAACGGTGATGTGTTCTCCAGCTCCCTGTGGACGGCAAAGGGAGGGGATTAGACTCTGTTCGGAAAGGAGACATTTTTTTTTTTTTTCAGAAGAGGGCAAAAACAAAAAGAAAACAAAGAAAGCCTGTTCAGCACTCCTCCTATAAGAGCAAATATTAAAGAGCAGCCAAAAGAGAAAGTTGGAAAATTTTGTTCAGTAGCGCAACATCTGTGGTCATATGCTGGAGAGAGACAGGAGGGGAAGGAATTATAGGAGAAGGGAACAGATCTCAGGAGACGGGACACAACCCCCAATTAATACCTGGTACCCATTCACTGCTGGGTGGACAAGGGCGTAGAGTATCGGTAAAGCCGCCCAAATTTTTCCACTCCACCCGGGAATCGAGCAGCCAACAGAGAGATCAATTCCTCTTTCTTTTTCTTTAGTACACTTCTTTCCCAAACCCTGTCTCCCTCTCCCTCTCTCTTTCTTTTATTCATATTCAGCAAGTATTCCTTTCTCTATGATTTGTTAAAATTAAAATATCTCTTAGGTTTAGGGAAAGACAGAAAAATAACAGTACTGAAGCCTATTTCCTTAATAACATTCATTACATTCAATAACGGAAATATAAAAAAATACACAAGATAAAGTAGATAAGGAAGAAAGAAAAATAATGCCAAGAATGTTGTAGCCATAAAAATACACTAGATAAAATAGATAAGGAAGAAATATATAAAAAAATGGCAAGAATGTTGTGGCCATAAAAATACACAAGATAAAATAGATAAGCAAGAAAAAATCATTGCCAAGAATGTTGTAGCCATAAAAATACACTAGATAAAATAGATAAGGAAGAAATATATATAAAAAAAATGCCAAGATTGTTGTAGCTGTAAATATTGTCCATTACATTACTTACTGAAAAAAAAGGTATAAATATATAAAAAAATAAATCCATCTAATTGCCTCATCAACATCAATTTACTTTTTACTTTTGTGGGAGCGGCGAGTAGCGGGCTTTTTTTTTTGTACTTTTTTGTTGCCCTTGAGCCGTATCCTTTGACGTAAAAAAGAAAAAAAAAAAAAATATCAGTCGTAATTCATGAGATCCAAGTAGCGAAAAAATTGTCCTAAATCACTCTATTAAGGGACCAATTTATTTTCAGCCTCATCATCCCACCTGGTCCTCCACATGTGTATTTACCTATCCTAATGATCCTATTTACCTTCCCTTCAAAAGTTATGGGTACAGGTGTGCTACTTGTCCCCTCACCTGCCTCGTTAAGGTTCAGGCAGGTGTGAAGGAAGGCAGGAGGGTGGGAAAAATATGTGGGCACTGAGAGGGAAGCTGCAAAGGGGATGATGGGAAGGTATGAGGATGGAGTGGTGTGTGGGTGTAGATGGGGTGTTGGGTGGGTATGGAAGGGGTGATGATGGGAAAGGTGTGAGGGAGATGGGTATGGAAGGTATGAGGATGGAGTGGTGTGTGAGTATGGATGGGGTGTTGGGTGGGTATGGAAGGGGTGATGATGGGAAAGGTGTGAGGGAGATGGGTATGGAAGGTATGAGGATGGGGTGGTGTGTGAGTATGGATGGGGTGTTGGGTGGGTATGGAAGGGGTGATGATGGGAAAGGTGTGAGGGAGATGGGTATGGATGGGGTGATGGAAGGGTACAGATGGGGTGAAGGAAATGGATATAGATGGGTGTGATGGGTAGGAATAGGTAGGTGATGGCAGGGAACGGAAATGCAGTGTACATGAACCTTTTTTTTTTTCTTTTTTTTTTTTACATCAAAGGGCAACAAAAAGATTAAAAAAAAAGCTCGCTACTCGCTGCTCCCACAATAGTAAAAAGTAAAGAGTAGCCAAAAAAAGAGATCAAGTAAATAAATAAATAAATGAAAAAAAAAAACCACAAACTGAATGGTTATATAATTGGGCAGAAAACCAACACATAGCAACATTCAGTAATTTTCACCTCCTTTTTTTTCTTCTTTTTAGGTGATTTTGTACTCTAAGTGAACCTGTCCTTTGGCATCTTCGGAAATGACTGGTTTTCAAGTTACGAGGAATTTCCAGACTAAGGTAAGCGTTAATCCTGACTGCATGATGTAAGCTTAGTACCTGTTGCCGCTAAATTAGTAAAACCTATCGACACAAAAATGGTAACCTCTCACCACTAATATTTTACAAACTATCACCACCAAAATAGTTTACAACCTATCACCATTGAACTAGTAACCTATCACTATTGAAATAGTAACCTAACCCTATTGAATTGGTATTGGCTCACTCATTGCAGTGGTGTGGTCAGTTGTCTCGGCACACATGAAGGTACGTTATCAGACACCCACCCGTAACCATGTAGAAAACCTGCCATTTATTTTTTTAACTAACGATATTACAAGAAATTTGACGGTACTGAGGTGAGGTTGCAAGTAGTGTGCCTTATTAAAAAATCATGGAGGGTTGGTTTTCTGAATATTAACCCCATTTCTCACTGTTTTAACCCATTTACCAAGATTGACAGACAGGATGATAATACATGACATATTCACCTTTCAATAGTATTAATAACAATGGCAATAACAGTTTCATGAGTGTGTGTAAACAATTAAAATGGGTATAGAATTACACCCAACTCAATTCCACACAAAATATAAACCTATCTTTACTCAATAAATTATCCATATATCAGAAAAAGAATAATTTGTGATTGAAACTATTAACAGAGTGATGATTGGCATGATAAAATCTACTGGAAAAATAATTTAAGTTAACCCCCTGAGTAAGATGGGTGTTATTCTGTAAAAATACCCTTCACACCAAGCATATGGTTAACAAGATAGTGAGACAATGGGAGCATATTTTAAATCGCCATATAAAAGGGAAGGAAACACGAAAAAAAAAAAAAAATAAGGGATAAATAACAAAAGAACAACACAAATAGGGGGAAAAAGGTGAAATAAAGAAGCACATTTTAAGGAAAGGGAAAATATGGAATTAAAATCTAGGAAGAAGGAAAAAGCGGATAACAATGAGGAAAGAAGAGGAAAAAAGGAAGAAAGAAGGGAGGAGAGGAAAGGAAAAAAAGAAATAAGGAGGAATAGACAGGGAAAGGAAAGGAAAAAATATGGAATGAAAATCTAGAAATAAGGAAAAAAATGGGTGACAAGGAGGAAAGAAGAGGAAAAAAGGAAGAAAAGAAGAAGGAGAGGAAAGGGAAAAAGAAACAAGGGGGAAATAAGGAGGAATAGAAAAGGAAATGAAAGGAAAATATGGAATAAAAATCTAGGAATAAGGAAAAACGGGTGACAGTGAGGAAAGAAGGGGAAAAAAGGAAGAAAGAAGGGGAGGAAAGGAAAGGGAAAGAGGAAAAAAAGGAAGGAGAGGAAAAGGAAAAGAGGAAAGGGAGAGGGAAAAAGGGCAGAGGAAAGGGAAAAGAGAAAAAAAGGAAGAAAGAAGGGAGGAGAGAAAAGGAAAAAAGAAACAAAGAGGGAAAACCAGGAGAAATAGAAAGGAAAAATCAGGAAACCAACCCCATATTGTCCCAGGTAGAAGCAGATTGAAGGGAAGAGAAACCCCATATTTCACACCCAATTTTAAGAGGAAAGGAGGGGAGGGGGGAGGGAAACAGGGCAACAGGAATAAAGCCGAATCATTAAAGTCTTCACCACTCACAGGAAAATCACAGAAAGTACCCCACGAGTCACTATTTCAAGGACAAATGTGGCATGCGTTTCAGCCCACCGCCACATCCTCCCTCACTCCCTGTCAACGTGTGATGAAAAAGACTTACAAGATACTCATTTTACTCATTATTTTGTCCACCTAGGCACTCTTAAAGCTGAATGTACCTTTAAATACGTTATGTTTTCACTATTATGGTATTTGAGTAGAGTTTGTTGTTGAATTTAAGGTTATTTACTTGAGTTACCGCTTAATTTCACTGCAATTCACTCATTTTACTCATTTTTTTGTCCACCTAGGCACTCCTTAAGCAATCTTTACCTTTAAATACTTTCTTTTTCACTATTATGGTATGTGAGTGGAGTTAGTTTTGTCTAAGTATTGAATTTAAGGTTTACATGAGTTACCGCTTAATTTCACTGCAATTCACTCATTTTACTCATTTTTTTGTCCACCTAGGCACTCTTAAAGCTGAATATACCTTTAAATACTCTCTTTGTTCACTATTATGATATTTGAGGTGAGTTAGTTGTTGAATTTAAGGTTATTTACTTGAGTTACCGTTTAATTTCACTGCAATTCACTCATTTTACTCATTTTTTTGTCCACCTAGGCACTCCTTAAGCAATCTTTACCTGTAAATACTTTCTTTTTCACTATTATGGTATGTGAGTGGAGTTAGTTTTGTCTAGGTATTGAATTTAAGGTTTACATGAGTTACCGCTTAATTTCACGGCAATTCACTTATTTTACTCATTTTTTGTCCACCTAGGCACTCTTAAAGCTAAATATACCTTTGTATACTCTCTTTGTTCACTATTATGATATCTGAGGTTAGTTAGTTGTTGAATTTAAGGTTATTTACTTGAGTTACGGTTTAATTTTACTGCAATTCACTCATTTTACTCATTTTTTGTCCACCTATTCACTCTTTAATCTGTACATATCTTTAAATACTTTCTTTTTCCACTATTATGGTTTGTGAGTGGAGTTAATTTTGTCTAGGTATTGAATTTGAGGTTTACATGAGTTACCGTTTAATTTCACTGCAATTTACTCATTTTACTCATTTTTGTCCACCTAGGCACTCTTAAAGCAATCTATACCTTTAAATACTTTCTTTTTCACTATTATGGTATGTGAGTGGAGTTAGTTTTGTCTAGGCCGGTATTGAATTTGAGGTTATATTTACATGAGTCACCGTTTAATTTCACAGTAATTCACTTATTTTACTCATATTTATCTATCTAGGGTTTCATAAGCACAGTACACCTATCAATATGTTCTTTTTTCACTTTTATTATATTTGAGATGAGTTAGTACGTTTTGTCAGAGTGTAAAATTATAGGTTAAATACATGAGTCACCGTTTAATTTCACAGTAATTCACTTATTTTACTCATATCTATCTATCTAGGGTGTCATTAAGCATTATATCCCCATCAGTATGTTCTTTTTTCACTGTTATTATATTTGAGATGAGTTAGTTTTGTCAGAGTGTAAAATTATAGGTTAAATACATGCGTTACCGCTTAATTTCACTGCAATTCGCTTATTTTACTCATATTTATCTACCTAGGGTCTCATTAGGCACAAGACACCTGTTAATATATCTCTATCCTCCATTATGATAGATTAGATTAAGTTATTATTTTTTGTCTATGTGGAAGATTATACACCTAACTTCTATAGGACATACTGTTAATTTTGTCTTTTGTTACCCTTTTAAATTTTACTGCAAGACTTTTTTTTCTTCACCAGGGCACAATAATTAATAGGTACACCTGTTTATTTGTTCCTTTTTCTCCAGTTTGTCAGATTATTTCGTTTATTCCCTTGCAAGATTAATAACAATGGCAATAACTGTTTCATGAGTATGTGTAAACGGTTAAAATATAGATAATTTTGTTTTCTTTCTTTTTCCTTCCCTCCCTTTCTCTCTACCATAATTCCCTCCCTTTTATTTCTTTCGACCTCCCTTCCTCACTCATTGCTTTCCTTCCTACCATTGTATCTTTTTAGTTTCATGGTGCTACCTACACATGTATTAATAGTTGTATAATCACACTCTGTACTGCCTGGGGGTTGGGATGGCATGTTCCTCCCTTCTCCCTTGTTGTTTACCTGCAACAATAAACTATCAATCAATATCCACGTCGACATCAATATGGCACAGAAAACGTGGTCGTATGTATGTATGTATGAGGCACTTAACTTAATCTATCAAAGTCTGGGGTGCTGTTTTATATGTGTCGCGTGTTTTCTTTTCGCTATTGAGGCACAACTGTAACTTTCATGGGGTGGTGTACAGCTGCAAAGGTCAGAGGGAAACAAGCAATTCTAAAGGAAAACATCACATATGGGCCGTATTACTAAACATTTCGTTGCCCAAGTTCACATATTTGACAAGGCTTTCGTAGGAGTTTGGGGCATTATTTCCGGTAATAGTTTTATGACCCTGGTGGTAGTCTGACCTTTCTTCTGTACCATGAACCACAAGAAACACTCATTAGAACCCGACTGATCCCCTCTTTGACTTTTAGAAATAGCTGATGTGAGAAACGAGTGTCTTATGGTACCCACCCCTGTTACTCTGCCCTTTCCCTGTTTAAACCCGG
>NC_066568.1:3447717-3452717 GCF_024679095.1 Eriocheir sinensis
GCTTTCCTTGCTTTCCCCTCATTCCCACTCCTCTCTTTCCTCCCCTCCTCTCCATTCTTCCCCTTTCTCCTCCCCTTCTTTCCTCCTCCTCTTCCTCTTTCTCCTTTCCTTCCTTTCCCCTCAATCTCTCAATCCCACTTTCCTCCTTCCTCCCCTTCTCTCCATTCTTCACCTTTCTCCTCCCTTTCTTTCTCTGTTCATCCTCTCTCATTCCCTTTCTTTCCCCTCTCTTCTTTCCCCTCTTTCCTCCCTCTCCCCTCTTTTCCCTTCCTCTCTTCCCTTCTCTCCATTCTTCCCCTTTCTCCTCCCTTTCTTTCTCTGTTCTTCCTATCTCATTCCCTTACTTACCCCTCTCTTCTTTCCCCTCTTTCCTCCTCTCCCTCTTTCCCTTCCTCTCTTCCTTCTCTCCATTCTTCCCCTTTCTCCTCCCTTTCTTTCTCTGTTCTTCCTTTCTCATTCCCTTTCTTTCCCCTCTTCTTTCCCCTTTCCTCCTCTCCCCTCTTTTCCCTTCCTCTCTTCCCTTCTCTCCATTCTTCCCCTTTCTCCTCCCTTTCTTTCTCTGTTCTTCCTTTCTCATTCCCTTTCTTTCCCCTCTCTTCTTTCCCCTCTTTCCTCCCTCTCCCCTCTTTTCCCTTCCTCTCTTCCCTTCTCTCCATTCTTCCCCTTTCTCCTCCCTTTCTTTCTCTGTTCTTCCTCTCTCATTCCCTTTGTTTCCCCTCTCTTCTTTCCCCTCTTTCCTCCCTCTCCTCCTCCTTCCCCTTGCTTCCTCTCCCTCCCCTTCTCTCTCCGCTGTCTTCCCCTCTCCTCCCTTCCCTCCTCTCCCTCCCCTCTCCCCTCCCTTTTTTTGCATGATCAAGGTCTGTGTTGCATGATCTCTTACTCTGATGGTTGCATGTTAGCCTAATAAGAGAGAGAGAGAGAGAGAGAGAGAGAGAGAGAGAGAGAGAGAGAGAGAGAGAGAGAGAGGGTGGTGGTGGTGAATGATAAGATAACAAGTAAAGCTAATATGCACTGGGTTTAGACTTAGAGAGAGAGAGAGAGAGAGAGAGAGAGAGAGAGAGAGAGAGAGAGAGAGAGAGAGAGAGAGAGAGAGTTATGAAGTGACAGACTACAGAACACTCAAGCTAGAGAGAGAGAGAGAGAGAGAGAGAGAGAGAGAGAGAGAGAGAGAGAGAGAGAGAGAGAGAGAGAGTAGCACATATAGAGACAGACAGACGGAATGAAAGATAACTCGTCATACATTTTACTTTCATTGTCAGCAATATTTCTGCAATTGGATAACTGACTCACTGACTGACTTACGAACTGACTGACTTGTTGACTGGCTGGCTTCCTGACTGACGGACTGACTGACGGACTGACTGACGGACTGACTGACTTGTTGACTGGCTGGTTTCCTGACTGACTGACTGACTGGTTGACTAGTTGACTGACTGACTGACTGACTTGTTGACTGACTTACTGATTGACTGACTGACTAATTGACTGACTGAATGACGGACTGACTTGTTGATTGACTTACTGATTGAATAACTGACGGACTGACTTGTTGACTGACTTAACTGATTGACTGACTGACTGGCTAACTAACTGACTGACTGACTGACAAAATGGCTGACTGACTGACCGACGATAATACAGTGACGTGGTTGCATGATTGATCTACTTACTAATTTGCTGACTGACTGACTGACAGACTAATTGACTAACGAACTGAAAAATGTGTAAAATGACTTCCTAAATGACTCGTGTGTGTGTGTGTGTGTGTGTGTGTGTGTGTGTGTGTGTGTGTGTGTGTGTGTGTGTGTGTGTGTGTGTGTGTGTGTGTGTGTGTGTACCAGCATGACGGTGACTCAAGAATAAAAAAAATATATATATAATGCTCCTGTTTTTATTGAATGGTTGATAAAAATAGTAGTAGTAGTAGTAGTTGTAGTAGTAGTAGTAGTAGTAGTGGGTGCGGGTAAAATTATTAGAAATATCCTGCTTTCCTAGATCTGTTTGTTGCTCTCTCTCTCTCTCTCTCTCTCTCTCTCTCTCTCTCTCTCTCTCTCTCTCTCTCTCTCTCTCGTGACCTTTTGCGTGTTTCTGAATATGATATGGATAAAAGATAAGAGAGAGAGAGAGAGAGACTAATATAAACCGTTTTGTGAGGTTGAATGTGTAAAATTGTGAAGGTCATGTGAATCTCTCTCTCTCTCTCTCTCTCTCTCTCTCTCTCTCTCTCTCTCTCTCTCTTCTGTCTAATAGGCTCAAACATGCAAACAGTTAATTTTCTGACCCGCGCAACGGAAATAATGAGAGAGAGAGAGAGAGAGAGAGAGAGAGAGAGAGAGAGAGAGGGGTGGGGCGGGGGGGTTGTGTAATTTCCGATGGTTGTGAAAAAAATCTTTCCTTGAAATGAAAAGATGATAACAATAATAATGATTATAATAATAATAATAATAATAATAATAATAATAATAATGATAAAATAATAATGATAATAATAAAAATAATAATAATAATAATAATAATAATAATAATAATAATAATAATAATAATAATAATAATAACGTCAAGTGGATAATTATATGTAAAGAACTAACTTCGTATATAAACATGAATGAATCTCTCTCTCTCTCTCTCTCTCTCTCTCTCTCTCTCCTGGTTTCTTTCTTTCTATAATATTTTCCCTATTCCTATTTCTTACATTTATTTTATTATTTTTTCTTTTCTTTCTTTCATTCTTTTTTTTTTCCTCTTTATTTACTTATTTATTCATCTTGTCCATGTATTTACTTGTATTCTCTCTCTCTCTCTCTCTCTCTCTCTCTCTCTCTCTCTCTCTTTAAACAAACAAATAATTACATGAAAGAGTCTATATAGCCATTCAGGGTCGAGAGAGAGAGAGAGAGAGAGAGAGAGAGAGAGAGAGAGAGAGAGAGAGAGGGGATAACGAAATGCCTCTCTTATGACACATGAGTCGGAAGTGTTTTTTTTTTTTTTCTTTGTTTCTCTTTCATCATCATCATCATTATTATCATTATCATTATTATCATCATTATCATATTTTCTCTTCTGATGTTTACCTTTTTTGTCTTCTTTCTTTCTTTCTTTCTTTCTCGTTTATTTTTATTTTTTTATTTTTTGTTCTTCTTTTTCTTCTCCTCCTTTTTCTTCTTTTTCTTCTTCTTTCTGTTAATCTTCTTACTTATTTTTTTCTGCTTTTTATTACTTTACATTTTATTATTCTCATTCTCTTTACTTTTCCTTCCCATTATCTTACTTTTTCCACTATTTATCATTCTTATTCCTCCTTTTCTTCATATTTTCTGATTATTATTCTACTTATCATTATCTATTTACTATCTATTTATTTTTCTAGTCTCTCCTTCTCAGCATTCTCGTTAATTCACTCGAATAAAAATATCAACAAATTCTGACGTAACAATCTCTGCCATCAACCAATAGGAGCCAAGGGACAAATCAGGCAGCCAATCACAATCAAGGAGAGTCAAGAGCAGGGCTGTCATTGGTCGAGAGGGGCAGAGGGGGCGTGGCCTAATGCGTGCCTTTGTGTGTTCGTGCGTGTGTGTGTGTGTGTGTGTGTGTTGGTTCTTTTTCGGGCAGGTATTTTGCGGTCACAGGTATGCTAATTAAAGGTGTCTGGCTTCCTGTTGTTGTTGTCATTATTGTTGTTGTTATTATTATTATTATTATTATTATTATTATTATTATTATTATTATTATTATTATTGTTATTGTTGTTGTTGTTATTATTATTATTATTATTATTATTATTATTATTATTATTATTATTATTATTATTATTGTTGTTGTTGTTGTTGTTGATTGTGATATCGTAACGTAATTTAATCATACCATCCCATTCTCTCTCTCTCTCTCTCTCTCTCTCTCTCTCTCTCTCTCTCTCTCTCTCTCGTATAGCGTGTCTGTTAACGCCCACAACAGCCGTGCAATGTGTCGTGAGAGAGAGAGAGAGAGAGAGAGAGAGAGAGAGAGAGAGAGAGAGAGAGAGAGAGTCACATATACATACATAGTTAGATAGATAGATAGATAGGCAGACAGACAGACATCTTCTTTGTTATATAGATAGACAGTAATTTCCTTCCCTCCATAACTATTTCCTCCTCCTCCTCCTCCTCCTCCTCCTCCTCCTCCGTCTCCTTCTCCTCCTCCTCCTCTCCCTCCAT
Organism: Eriocheir sinensis; assembly: GCF_024679095.1. NCBI lineage: Eukaryota > Metazoa > Arthropoda > Malacostraca > Decapoda > Varunidae > Eriocheir > Eriocheir sinensis. The sequence continues at coordinate 3,451,914 of NC_066568.1, forward strand.
CTTCTCTTCCACCTTCTTCTTTCTCATCCTTCCAGACAGACAGACAGTTGCGCAGATAGACGGACAGACAGACAGACAGACAGATATATAAGACACTCTGTACATGACAATAGAATAACCCGCCTTTTGAATATATATTAAAAAATAAGATTGTATAAAAAAAATATCCAAAATTAACATATCTTCTAATTTATGAAAAAAAAGAACGTCAAAAATGCTCATAATATTATCCGACTTTTGAAAATATTAAAACGAATACCAAAACAAATATATACTACAAAAATGCCTGTCTATACAACTAACAATATAAAATGAAATACGTAAAACTAACCTAAACATCCCCTAAACAGGTAAAAATAAACCGTAATAGGTATGAATATAAAAAAAAAAACATTCATTAGTTAACCTGGTAGCTGCGGGGATCATGTTTCTTAAAGGTCCCTCTAAGCGAGAAAAATGAGAAAAAAAAATCATCACTCACACAAACCATTTCATAATATATATCAACGCATTTGTGATCAGTTTATGCATCATCTATTTTGGGGGGTTTATATCATGGCACATATTTGGCCCGTCGCTGCTACCGGGTTAATCTGCCAGTGAGGTGAGTGCTAGGACAGGTGAGGAAGACACGTCATTAATCAAAGGTACAGGTAAAGGTGCTAAAAGGTGTGATTTATAGTTAGTAGGCAAAAGAGTCATACATCACAGCAGCCACTATAAATAAAATTCGCCAGCGCATGTAACGGGATGGGGCCGTCGGAGAGAACCGTAAATAAATGGCTGAAGAGATAGAGATAAATA
>NC_066568.1:3457717-3460217 GCF_024679095.1 Eriocheir sinensis
TAGTAGACAAAGAAAGAGAAGAAATATAAAATGAAGAAAATAAGAAAAGAAGAAAAAATCGGAGTAGAAGTTGAAGAAGAAAAAGAAAATGAAGAAAAGAAGACAAAGAAAAATTAGAAATAGTCGTTGAAAATGAAAATTGAAAAAAAAAGAAGATAAGAGAAAGTAAAACCAGACAAACAAACACACAAACAAACAAACAAACAAAACAAACAAACAAAACAAACAAACAAAACAAACAAACAAACAATCCCAGGTGTCACTCATTACCACACCTGACCCCACACCTGTTGTTACCTGCCCAAGACCACAGGTAGACGCGGGGGGGCAATCAAGATGCGCAGGTGTTTGTTCTCACCTGTAGACTGAGCAGGTGTGTGTGTGCCCGAGGAGGTGGTGGTGGTGGTGGTGGTGGTAGTAGTAGTAGTAGTACTGGTAGTGGTAGTTTTAGTTGAAGAAGGAGGAGGAGGAGAAGAAGAAGAAGAAGAAGAAGAAGAAGAAGAAGAAGAAGAAGAAGGAGGAGGAGAAGGAGGAGGAAGAGGAGGAGAAGAAGAAGAAGAAGAAAGAAGTTAGATAAGTAGAGGAGAAGAAAACAAAGAAAATGAGAATGAAAAAAAGTTAAAAAGAAGAAGACAAAAAAGAAAAAGAGGAAGAAAGAAAGAACGAAAGAAAGAAAGAAAGATCATTATTATTAATAGTAGACAAAGAAAGAGAAGCAAATTTAATATGAAATTAAGAAAAGAAGAAAAAGAATAAGAAAAAGAAGAAAATAGAATGAAGAGAGAAAACAGAAAACAAGAGAAAGAGGAAAAGAAGAAGCGAGATGAGAAAAAGAAAGAAAACAAAAGGAACAAGAAGAAAACAGGAGGAAGGAAGAGAAGGCAAGAAAAAGGAAACAGAGCGGAAAAGAGAAGAAGAGGAAGAAGAGAAGGTGTTGATAATGGTGGTGGTGGTGGTGGTGATGGTGGTGGTGGTGGTGGTGGTGATGGTGGTGGTGGTGGCAGTGGTGGTGATGGTGGTGGTGAAGATTTCCTATTGTTGTTGTTGTTGTTGTTGTTGTTTACTGGTCTTTTGTGTGTAAGTGACTCAGTGTGTGTGTGTGTGTGTGTGTGTGTGTGTGTGTGTGTGTGTGTGTCAGTAATTCTGTCGGCTTCTCTTTCTCCCTAACCGTTATCTCTCTCTCTCTCTCTCTCTCTCTCTCTCTCTCTCTCTCTAAATTTAATTAAAGGTATTTCACTTCCCTTTGGAGGCAGCTCGCTATCTCTTTAATTATAGAATCGGAAGTGACCTCTCTCTCTCTCTCTCTCTCTCTCTCTCTCTCTCTCTCTCTCTCTCTCTCTCTCTTCTCGTGTGAGGAAAGAGAGAGAGAGAGAGAGAGAGAGAGAGAGAGAGAGAGAGAGAGAGAGAGAGAGAGAGAGAGAGAGAGAGAGAGAGAGAGAGAGAAGCCAGGCAGAAGCTTACTTGAATGGCTTCTAAATATGACATAAGCAATTTTTCCCCCTTAGAAAGGAGAGAGAGAGAGAGAGAGAGAGAGAAGGGTAAGAGATTGCCATAAAGATAGATAGATACAAATAAACAAACAGACAGACAGATATACAGACATACAGCTAGATAGAATAGATAGATAGACAGACAGAAAATTACATACAGACTAAGAAACAGACACAGAAAACAGACAGACAGACAGGATGGCGGTCAGCTCATATCCGTCTTAATATCCTTTCTTTTCTCTTTCCTGTAATTTATCTTTTTTTTTTGTTGCTTATAAAACTAATAGTAATGATGATGATGATGATGAGGATGATGATGATGATGAGGAAGAAGCATACGTTATTTTCCTATGGCTTGTGTGTGTGTGTGTGTGTGTGTGACGTCATTCTCCAGGTGTGTTTGCCCTAATTAATTAAAAAAAAACGGTAACGGCTCACACACACACACACACACACACACACACACACACACACACACACACACACACACACACACACACAACAGCTGCGCAGGATCTGATGTAACTCTTTCTCTTTTACCTCTCTCTCTCTCTCTCTCTCTCTCTCTCTCTCTCTCTCTCTCTCTCTCTCTCTCTCTCTCTCTCTCTCTCTCTCTCTCGCACCTTCCAGGAAATGAGAGAATTGGGGAGGAAGAGAGAGAGAGAGAGAGAGAGAGAGAGAGAGAGAGAGAGAGAGAGAGAGAGAGAGAGAGAGAGAGAGAGAGAGACTAGAATAACGTGATGAGTTTTTTGATAAAGAGACAAATAAAAAATAAAAAATAAAAAGTAGAGTAAAAATATGGAAGGAGGAGGAAGAGGAGGCGAAGGAAGGGGAAGACGAAGAGGAGGAGGAGGAGGAGGAGGCGAAGGAAGGGGAAGACGAAGAGGAGGAGGAGGAGGTATTACTCTTTTCACCCCTAGACAAGGAGGAAACGCCCACCTCCTTATATTTGGGTCCAAGAGAGAGAGAGAGAGAGAGAGAGAGAGAGAGAGAGAGAGAGAGAGAGAGTG
>NC_066568.1:3467717-3472717 GCF_024679095.1 Eriocheir sinensis
GGCAGGAGGGTTTTTTTTCCTTCTTCAAACCGAGTCATTCTCCGCTACTGCAACAACCTTCCTGCTGATGTTTTTAGTGTGGAAACCATCGACTCCTTTAAGAATTGCACTGACCCGCTACTTGTAATACTTCTTTTTGTTCTTTCTTTCCTTCTTCCTTTCCTTCCTTCCTTTCTTTCTTTCTTCCTTTCTTTCTTTCCTCTTTCCTTCCGCCCTTCCTTCCTTTCTTTCTTCCTCGCTTCCTTCCCTCCTTTCTTTCTTTCCTCTTTCCTTCCGCCCTTCCTTCCTTTCTTTCTTCCTTGCTTCCTTCCCTCCTTTATATCCTCCTTCCATCCCTTCTTCCTTCCTTCCTCCCTCCCTCCCTCCCTCCTTCCTTTCCCCTTCCTTCCCTTCTTGCTTCCTTTCCTCCTTCCGTCCTTCCTTCCTTCTACCTTTCGATTAATTAACCTTGTATCTTACCTTTGAACTTGTAAGATTACACCTGAGAGAGAGAGAGAGAGAGAGAGAGAGAGAGAGAGAGAGAGAGAGAGAGAGAGAGAGAGAGAGAGAGTTGGTGGTGGTGAGAGCAATAGGTGTTGTTCTGGAGGTGATGGTGATGAATGGTGTTGGTTGCAGTGATGGTGGTGATATTAATGGTGGTGGTGGTGGTGGTGATGAAGATGCTTGTGTGTGGTGAGAGAGACGAGGAATCAAGGGCAACTATACATAAAAATGGTGATGATGATGGTGGTGATGATGATGGTGATGATGATGGTGGTGGTGATGATAGTGATGATGGTGATGACGGTGAGGGGGACTGACTGAAATTAAGGTAAACAGTAATACATGTAAGGAAAGAGAATGATGGTGGTGGTGATGGTGATGATGATGATGTAGAATTGTAGATGATGATGATGGTGATGACGATAGTGATGATGGGCTTTTAACGGTGAGGGGGACTGACTGAAATTAAGGTAAACAGTAATACATGTAAGGAAAGAGAATGATGGTGATGATGGTGGTGATGATGGTGATGATGATGATGTAGAATTGTAGATGATGATGGTGATGATGGTGGTGATGATGGTGATAATGGTGGTGATGATGGTGATAATGGTGGTGATGATGGTGATAATGGTGGTGATGATGGTGATAATGGTGGTGATGATGGTGGTGATGGTGGTGATGATTATAAAAAAAACAGTGAATATGTAACTCGATAAATGACGTAGATTGAAAGTAAGGCAAACAGCAATGAAAATAGTGAGACAATGGTGATGGTGGTGATGGTGGTGGTGGTGGTGATGGTGGTGATGGTGATGGTGGTGGTAGTGGTGGTGGTGGTGGTGGTGTTGAGAACGGTAATGATAGATATAGTCACGTCATGAGTCCCCCCTAAAAAAAAAATTCCCACCGCTGATTTCAAGAACACGGAGGGAAAAAAACAACAAGCCAATAAACAATTTTGGTTTGAGAACAGTTACGAAAGAAAGAATTGCAAGTGTGGAGAATAAAATAAATAAATACATAAAACAGCCTCATATCTTTAAGCCCCGTCCACACTGTGCTGACTCTGGGCCACGGCTACCCACGACCACCGTTGCCAGATTATCGTACTCAGAGCGTAGTATTTACCGGTTTCTGACGCATTCGGGAGAAGTGAGTAGCGGGCCATTTTTTCTTTTTTTTTCTTTGCGCCCTTGAGCTGTCTCCTTAGCTGTAAAAAAAAAAAAAAATAAATAAATAAATAAACTATTGCCAAGAAACATCAGGAATTAACTATTTTAACGGTAACTATGAATGCATCTCATTATTGGGGCCCAGGAGATAGTTTTGGGGTCAGAAATCGGAAAATATAAGAGGGTGAGTACGACAATCTGGTAACGTTACCCACGACTCTAGGGTACACGAGGTCTTGGGTGTTGACGTGAAAGGGTCGGGCATGTCTTGAAAGAGGTCTTGGACTGTTGCCGAATGCTGCGCCGACGTCGTGACGGGAGTTTGGAGTCGTGAGGGTTAACACGACATGCTGGCAACTAGTCGGCAAGACCCCAAGACCCCAAGACCCCCCCCCCCCCTTCTTGGAGCGTGGGAACCAGCTTGTCAAATAGAAAAGTCGCTGGGTTGTCGTGGCTCAGAGTCGGCACAGTGTGAACGGGGCATTAGAGTTTGTATTGTTTTATGGTGATGGTGATGGTGATGGTGGTGGTGGTGGTGATGGTGATGGTGGTGGTGGTGATGGTGTTGGTGATGGTGGTGGTGGTGATGGTGGTGGTGATGGTGATGGTGGTGATGGTGATGGTGGTGGTGGTGGTGGTGATGTTGGTGGTTGGCTCACCTGTTTTTGTGGAGTGTCTGGGTCAGCAGCTGATGCATGTTTGTTATTTTCTCTCTCTCTCTCTCTCTCTCTCTCTCTCTCTCTTGTCGAGCAATTTAAAGCAATTTCCTACAGATTTCAAAACATTGGACTTCCGGGAGAGAGGGAGAGAGAGAGAGAGAGAGAGCATCATTATAATCCCGGTTTTCCTTCCTTCATTCAAGAGTACAACCACCTCTCTCTCTCTCTCTCTCTCTCTCTCTCTCTCTCTCTCTCTCTCTCTCTCCAGTCAGTCACCCTTGCCTCTTCCTCCCTCCTTCCTTCCTTCTTTCCTTCTTTCGTCTTAACTAAGGAAGCGAAGGAGGAGGAGGAAGAGGAAGAGGAAGTTTTTAGTAGACAAGAAGAATAAAGAGAGGAGGGGAAGAAGGTTGATAAGGAGGAGGAAGAGGAGGAGGAGGAGTGGATATAGAGAGGAAGTGAAGAAGGGAAGAGAAAGAGAGGAAGGAGAGAAGAGAAATTAGGGAAAGAAGAAAAGAAAAAAACAAGAGAGGAAGAATGGAAGCAGGGAAGGATGGGGCGAAACATGGGAAAGGAAGGGAGAGGAAGGAAAGGAAAGGGAAGGGAAGGGAAGGGATGAGAAAGGAAGGGAAGGGAAGGGAAGGGAGAGGAAGGAAAGGGAAGGGAAGAGAAAGGAAGGGAAGGGAAGGGAAGGGAGAGGAAGGAAAGAAAGGAAAGGGAAGGGATGAGAAAGGAAGGGAAGGGAAAAAATTGAAGTTAAAGGAAAGGAAAGGAAGGGAACGGAAGGGAGGGAAAAGAAAGAAGAGGGAAGGGAAACGAAAGAGAAGGGAAGGGAAGGGAAAGGAAGGGAAGGAGTGGAAAGGAAGAAGAGGGAAGGGAAACGATAGAGAAGGGAAGGAAAGGAAAGGCAAGGAAAGCAAGAAAAGGGAAGGGAAGGAAGGGTGAGGAAGGAAAGGAAGGGAAGGGAAGAGAAGGGAAGGGAAGGGAAGGGAAGGTAATTTTCCACCCTTCTTATCACGTTATCTTGAGAGAGAGAGAGAGAGAGAGAGAGATTCATAATTCGTGTATATTTTTTCTGCTTTGTGTCTGTATTTTTGTTTTGACTACACACACACACACGGATAATGGATAACTTCTGTACATGTGTTCGTGCTCGTGTGTGTGTGTGTGTGTGTGTGTGTCTAAATATAGCAAAACACTTCCGGTCTCTCTTACCTTTCCCTTCCTTTCCTTTTTCTTCCCTTTCCTTCCTTTCTCTTACTTTATCTTCCCTTCCGTTCTCTTCCCTTCCCTTCCCTTTCCTTCCCTTCCCTTCCCTTCCCTTCCCTTCTTTTCCTTTTTCTTCCCTTCCCTTCCCTTTCCTTTCTTTCCCTTCCCTTCCCTTCCCTTCCCTTCTTTTCCTTTTTCTTCCCTTTCCTTCCCTTTCCTTCCCTTCCTTTCTCTTCTCTTCCCTTCCCTTCCCTTCCCTTCCCTTCCTTTCTCTTCCCTTTCCTTCCCTTCCTTTCTCCTCTCTTCCCCTCCTTTCTCCTCTCTTCCCTCTCCTTAACTTCCTTTTCCTTCCTTTCTCTTCTGTTCCATTTCCTTCTCTTTCCTTTCCTTCTCTTTTCCCTTCCCTTCCCTTCCCTTCCTCCTTTCTTTTCATCATTTTCTCCTCTCTCTCTCTCTCTCTCTCTCTCTCTCTCTCTCTCTCTCTCTCTCTCTCTCATTGTTGTCTTTGCTAAGCTGATGACACGCAAGAAAATAAGAAAAAAAAGAAGGAAAATAAAAGAAAAAAGAAAAAGAATGATAAAAAAGATTGAGTCATAAGTTTATTAACGTGAGAGAGAGAGAGAGAGAGAGAGAGACCAACCCTCTTGTCACTTTTTTTCAACCGTTTTTCTCTCTTTCCTCCCCTCGTCTTCCCTTCCTCCCTTTCCTTTCCTTTCCTTTCCTTTCCTTTCCTTTCCTCTCCTTCCTTTCCCTTCCCTTCCCTTCCCTTCCTTTCCTCTCCTCTCCTCTCCTCTCCTTCCTTTCCCTTCCCTTCCCTTCCCTTCCCTTCCTTTCCTTTCCTTTCCTTCCCTTCCCTTCCCTTTCCTTCCCTTCCCATTCCCTTTCCTTTCCTTTCCTTCCCTTCCCTTTCATCTCCTTCCCCTCTCCTTTCCCTTCCCTTTCCTTCCTTTCCCATCCCCTTCCCTTTCCTTTCCTTTCCTTCCCTTCCCTTTCATCTCCTTCCCCTCTCCTTTCCCTTCCCTTTCCTTCCTTTCCCTTTCCTTCCTTTCCCATCCCCTTCCCTTACCTTGCCTTTAATTCCTTTCCTCCCCTCTCCTTCCTTTCCCTTCCCTTCCCTTCCCTTCCCTTCCCTTCCCTTCCCTTCCTTTCCTTCCTTTCCCTTTCCTTCCCTTCCCATCCCCTTCCTTTTCCTTTCCTTCCTTTCCCTTCCCTTCCCTTCCCTTTCTTTCCCTTCCTTTCCCTTCCTTACTTACCCTTTCCTATCCGTATCCTCCTCCCTTCCCTTCCCATACCTTCCCCTTCCCTTCCCTTCCCTTCCCTTCTTTTTCTTTAATCTTGTCCCTTCCTTCCTTCCTACATTCCCTTTCTTCTCTTCCCTTCCCTTCCTTACCCTTCCCTTCCTTTCCTTTCCCTCCTTTCCCTTCCTTCCCTTCCCTTCCCATCCCTTTTTTAACTATATCCCCTTCTTCCTTACTTC
>NC_066568.1:3485217-3492717 GCF_024679095.1 Eriocheir sinensis
TCTCTATAACTGTCCTTCCATCTTCAGGGCAAGGGGTCTGTCATATCCCTATCAATTTATATACAGCCTCCGATAAGAGAACAGTTTTCTCTGGTACACCATTTTCTATGTAAGTGGAAGGGTGACTAAAGCTAGAAAACTACCAAGCCCTCAAGACCTCACCACGCACCATTTTCTATATGATGAAAAGGTTGACTAAAGCAAAACCACAAGTATTTAGGTCGGTACTATAAGACAGTTTCGCTTCTCGCATCTGCTATTTCTAAAGGTCAAAGAGGGGGGTTAGTCGGGTTCTAAAAAGTGTTTCTTCAGGTTCACGGTACAGAAGAAGGGTCAAACTACCACCAGGGTCATAAAACTACTCCCGGAAATGCCTACAACCCCTACGGAAGCCTTGTCAAATAGGTGTTCTTGGGCCACGAAATATCTTATAACACGACCCATATCTCAATCCCTGTTTCTCGTCCCCGGCAGAGGTTCGGCCATATCCCAATCACGGGTCGGCTGGACAAGGCCACGAGGGCGCTGATGAAGGCCCCGCGGTGCTCCTTACCTGACGTACAGCCCTCAGACGGGGACCACCACCGCATCAGGAGGTTCGTCAAGCAAGGGAAGAAGTGGGACCGATTCAACTTGACGTGGGGGTGAGTACGAAGTGACCTTTTGATGGATTTTTCTATAATTCCGCTGTTTATTCTGTGTTTTCTTCTGGTTATCGTCTTTATTATGGTGTTTTCTCATCCCCTGTTCTGTAAATGTGTGAGATTGAGAGATGGAGAGGGGGAGGGGGTAATTAACAGAGAAGGAGGAGGAGGAGGAGGAAAAAAGGAAGAGTAGGAAAGGGTTATCAGATATGATGTGGAAGAGATGGAAGAGGAGGAGGAGGAGGAGGGGAAGGAGCTGTTTATTCTGTGTTTTCTTCTGGTTATCTTCTTTATTATGGTGGTTTCTTATCCCCTGGTTCTGTAAATGTGTGAGTAGAGAGATTGAGACGTAAAAATGAAAAAAAATAGACGACGTTGGGATGATTACGAAGTGACCCTTTGATCGACTTGTTTATAATTCCGCTGTTTATTCTGTGTTCTCCTCTGGTTATCGTCTTTATTATGGTGTTTTCTTATCCCCTGGTTCTGTAAATGTGTGAGATAGAGAGATTGAGACGTAAAAATGAAAAAAAAAATAGACGACATTGGGGTGATTACGAAGTGACCCTTGATCGACTTGTTTATAATTCCGCTGTTTATTCTGTGTTCTCCTCTGGTTATCGTCTTTATTATGGTGTTTTCTTATCCCCTGGTTCTGTAAATGTGTGAGATAGAGAGATTGAGACGTAAAAATGAAAAAAAATAGACGACGTTGGGGTGATTACGAAGTGACCCTTGATCGACTTGTTTATAATTCCGCTGTTTATTCTGTGTTCTCCTCTGGTTATCGTCTTTATTATGGTGGTTTCTTATCCCCTGGTTCTGTAAATGTGTGAGATAGAGAGATTGAGACGTAAAAATGAAAAAAAATAGACGACGTTGGGGTGATTACGAAGTGACCCTTGATCGACTTGTTTATAATTCCGCTGTTTATTCTTTGCTCTCCTCTGGTTATCGTCTTTATTATGGTGTTTTCTTATCCCCTGGTTCTGTAAATGTGTGAGATAGAGAGATCGAGACGTAAAAATGAAAAAAAATAGACGACGTTGGGGTGATTAGAAAGTGACCCTTTGATCGACTTGTTTATAATTCCGCTGTTTATTCTGTGTTCTCCTCTGGTTATCGTCTTTATTATGGTGGTTTTTTATCTTTTATTTATTTATTTATTTATTTTTATTTTTTTATTTTTTCCGCTGGTTCTGTAAACGTGTGCAGGATAGAGAGCTTGAGACGTAAAGATGAAAAATGGAAATAAACTTGACGTGTGGGTAAGTACTGATTATTTAACTGTTTCCTTTATAGTCTGTGTTATCAACTTCTTTTATTATTTATTATTTATTCTACGGTATTATCTCTGTCTTCGTCTTGTCATTATTACGGGTGAGTACAGACAGTGACGTTTTCATCTATTTTGTATTCTTTTGCTGTTTTATTCGTTTTCGTTTTATTAATGAAATTGAAAAGAGAAACAAAATTAACGCGTCGGTGATTACAGACAATAACATTTTTTTCCGTATATTTTTTCTTCCACTGTTTTCTTCTTTGTCTAAGTCCTTTTATTATCCTTTTTATCTATTTATTCTTTATTCGACTGTATCTTATTATTATCATGGGTGAATAATGCTGTAAATCGTGTATTTTTTTTCTTTTTTACAACAAAGGAGACAGCTCAAGGGCACACAAAAAAAGAAACAATTATAAAAAAAAAGCCCGCTACTCGCTGCTCCTAAAAAGAATCCAAAGAGGTGGCCGAAAGAGGGGTCAATTTCGGGAGGAGATATATATAAGATGTTTGCTTCCTTTTTTTCAGCTACAAATAAAAAAATGAAAAAAATATACAAAAAAAGGAAAGAACGATGAAAACAATGCAATAAACGATAGCTATTCTAGTATTCTTTGATGATATGATAAAGTATGTTGCTATTTTTTTATGGTTAAGGCAAAAAAATGGAGTAAATGGTTTATTTTATGATAATGTATAAAAAATTATTGCTAGCTTTCTATTTTACAATCTAGAAGGCAAAAGATTATATATGCAGAACAATGGAGATAGCAGTGTAATAAATGATAATCTTCTATAGGTAATGTTGGGAGGATGCGATATGAAAAAAAATGTTCACTATCTTGTTATAAACATGTATATTTTTTTTTTACAATAAGGGGGAAAATAACGAGGGCAAAAAAGAAAGATGAAAAGAGGTTGATACTTTTTTTAGGTAAAGAAGGGAGGAAAGAGGGAGAAAAAAATAAAAAAAGAAGAAATATGGAAAGAATACAAGTGAGGAAAGGAAAAGCAAGGTGAAGGAAAGTGGAAGGGAGGGAGAAAGATAAAGACAATGTATGGGAAGGGAGAAGAAAAGTGAGGGAGGGAAGGAAATGGACAGGAGAGGAAGGGGGAATAGAGGAAAAAAGGAAAGAACGGAAGGAAGGGAAGGAAGAAGGGAACAGGGAAGAGAGGGAAAGATGGAATGGGAGGAAAAGAAAAAGGAAAAGAATGGGATGGCGGGAAGGAAGAAGGGAACAGGGAAGAGAAGGAGAGAAATAATGGAAGGAAGAGGAAAAAAGGAAAGAATGGGAGGGAGGGAAGGAAGAAGGGAACAGGGAAGAGAGGGAGAGATGGAATGGGAGGAAAAAAAAAGGAAAAGAATGGGAGGGCGGGAAGGAAGAAGGGAACAGGGAAGAGAGGGAGAGATGGAATGGAAGGAAGAGCGGAAAAAAGGAAAAGAATTTAAAGAAGGGGAGGAAGAAGGGAACAAAAAAACGAAGGAGGAAAGGAAAGAGAAAAAGAAACACAGAGAAGAAGGGAGGAAAGGAACAAAAATGATAGGGAGGGAAAGAAGGGAGAGAGAAAGGGTGGTAGGGAGGGCAGGAGGAAAGGAAGAGTTACCCCCTGAACATAAATTTTCTTTAAGGGTCCCTACAGTACGTTTTCTTCATATCTAGGGTGACTAAAGCTTTCTCTCTCTCTCTCTCTCTCTCTCTCTCTCTCTCTCTCTCTCTCTCTCGTTAAGTGTCTACCCTCACAATATCAGTTTTCTCTAATATCAAAGAAAACGAGGTGAGAGGCTTTGCTTTTTAACTCTTTAGTGCATTCTCCGTAGACTATATGCGTGTGTGTGTGTGTGTGTGTGTGTGTGTGTGTGTGTGAGAGAGAGAGAGAGAGAGAGAGAGAGAGAGAGACTGTCCTATCAAACCTGACTTCCCTACATCCTCCTTTGATAAAAACCACGTGTTGTTACTACTACTACTACTACTACTACTACCACTACTACCACTACTACTACTACTACTACTACCACTACTACCACTACTACTACTACTACTACTATAAAGTAACTTCTACTACTATTACTTCCACTACTACTACTACTACTACTACTACTACTACTACTACCACAGAACACGAGGAATGCAGGAAGGAGAGAGGGAGAGAGAGGGAGGGAAGGAATGTAAGAAGGGAGGAAGAAAAAGAAAGAAGAGATATTTTGAGAGGAGGGAGAGAGAAGGAGAGAGGAGAAAGGAAGAAGGAGAGAGAGAGAGAGAGAGAGAGAGAGAGAGATGAGACAATAAGAGACATGAGATAAGAGTAACATGATGCTTGCAGAGAGAGAGAGAGAGAGAGAGAGAGCTAATATCCTTCTTTTTTAAATCCTTAGCTCCTAGAAACACACACACACACACACACACACACACACACACACACACACACACACACACACACACACTCCCTCGTGTCCTCCACACTAAGGATGAAGATTAGAATGGGATTACATATCTTCCTCCTCCTCCTCCTCCTCCTCCTCTTCCTCCTCCTCCTCTTCGTCTTCCCCGCATGCTTCTTCCTCTCCCTCTCTATCTCTAACTTCCCTCACAACCCTATTTCCTCCTCCTCCTCCTCCTCCTCCTCCTCCTCCTCCGCCTCGTCTTCCTCCTCCTCTTCCTCCTCTTTTTATTTTTCTTATCCACTTATTTTAACACTCCTTCCTCCTCCTCTTTCTTCTTCTCTTCCTCATCTCCTCCTCTTCTTCCTCCTCCCTGTCCATCCTCCCTTCTCCTCTTCCTCATTTTTCACTCCTATAATTTTTTCTCCTCCTCCTCCTCCTCCTCCTCCTCCTCCTCTTCTTCATAAAACGTCAGACTAAGCTGGTTTCTGCGGTTTGTGTGTGTGTGTGTGTGTGTGTGTGTGTGTGTGTGTGTGTGTGTGTGTGTGTGTGTAACAATAGCGAGGTGGATGAGCATGTAAGTGAGTGACGTGTGTGTGTGTGTGTGTGTGTGTGTGTGTGTGTGTGTGTGTGTGTGTGTGTGTGAGGACTAATTCTTTTCATTTTGTACAATTACTCTGTGTTAATGTTATCTCCCTCCTCCTCCTCCTCCTCCTCCTCCTCCTCCTCTTCCTCCTCCTCTTCCTCTTCCTCCTCTTCCTTCTCGTCTTCCTTTTCCGTTTATTTCTTCACTATTATGTATGTTTCTATCACTTCTTCGTCTTCTTCTTCTTCTTCTTCTTCTTCTTCTTCTTCTTCTTCTTCTTCATTCCATTTCTCTCTACTTGTTACATTTCTCTTCTTTTCCTTCATATAAATTTTTACACATTTATTTTCTTCACTTTCTCGTCCTCCTCTTCGCCTTTCCTTTCTTTTCACCTTCCCTTTTTTTCCTTTATTTTCTTTCTTTTCTTTTCTTCCTTTCCTTTTTGTCTTTTTTGTCTTTTTCCTTTCTTCCTTTTTCCTTGCCTTTTTTTTCTTTTTTCTTTTCTGTCCTTTCTTTTATTTTATTTTATTTTCCTTTTTCCTTTCTTTTTTTCATCTTTCCTTTCTTTTCTTTTCACATTCTCCTCCTCTTCTTTCTTTTCTTCACCTTCTCCTCCTTTTCGTCTTTCTCCTCCTTCTCCTTCCTTGACTTGATTCAGGTCTTCAAGTACCTCAACAAGTCCAGTAACATCGCTCACCAAGTTTTTATATTTTTAATCTCCAAACTAACCTAAGAACTAGATATAATGGTCTGATTCAAGCGATGCGATGTAGTTCAGACTTTGGAAGGAGTTTTTTCTATTTGTAACTCCTTCCTTAATTTGATTCAGGTCTTCAAGTATACCGCTACAAGTCCAGTAACATCGATCACCGAGTTTTTATATATTTTAATCTCCAAAATATACCAAAAAAACTAGATAAAATGGTCTTCTGATTCAAGCAAGGCGATGCAGTAAAAAGTTTGGCAGGATCTATTCTTTCGCAAACCGAGTCATCCGTCACTGCAACAACCTTCCTGCAGAAATAGTTAGTGCGAAATTTCAAGCTTCAAACTAACCCAGGAAATAGAAATAATGGTCTTCTGATTCAAGCAAGGCGATGCAGTAGAAAGTTTGGCAGGATCTATTCTTTCGCAAACCGAGTCATCCGTCACTGCAACAACCTTCCTGCAGAAATAGTTAGTGCGAAATTTCAAGCTTCAAACTAACCCAGGAAATAGAAATAATGGTTTTCTGATTCAAGCAAAGCGATGCAGTAAAAAGTTTGGCAGGATCAATTCTTTCGCAAACCGAGTCATCCGTCACTACAACAACCTTCCTGCAAAAATAGTTAGTGCGAAATTTCAAGCTTCAAACTAACCCAGGAAATAGAAATAATGGTCTTCTGATTCAAGCAAAGCGATGCAGTAGAAAGTTTGGCAGGATCTATTCTTTCGCAAACCGAGTCATCCGTCACTGCAACAACCTTCCTGCAGAAATAGTTAGTGCGAAATTTCAAGCTTCAAACTAACCCAGGAAATAGAAATAATGGTCTTCTGATTCTAGCTAGGCGATGTAGTAGAAAGTTTGGCAGGATCAATTCTTTCGCAAACCGAGTCATCCGTCACTGCAACAACCTTCCTGCAGAAATAGTTAGTACGAAATTTCAAGCTTCAAACTTACCCAGGAAATAGAAATGGTCTTCTGATTCAAGCAAGGCGATGTAGTAAAAAGTTTGGCAGGATCTATTCTTTCGCAAACCGAGTCATCCGTCACTGCAACAACCTTCCTGCAGAAATTGTCAGTGTGAAAACCACCAACTCCTTTATATATAGTGAGGGTTTCTGTTGCCTGTTTTCCCATGCTTCCTCCTCCTCCTCCTCCTCCTCCTCCTCCTTTTCCTCTTTCTTCTCCTCCTCCTATTTCTGTTCCTTCGTTTCCGTTTCTGCTGGTTTCGTTTCTTCCGTTTATCCTGCTTCTTCTTCCTTCCCTCCTCCTCCTCCTCCTCCTCCTCCTCCTCCTCCTCGTGTAATTGGGTAATGGGGCCACAACTGTCACCCTTGTGTCTTAATTGGTTGTTAGGGGGGAGGGGGAGGGGAGGGGGAGGGGGTAATTAATAGAGAAGGAGGAGGAGGAGGAGGAGGAGGAGGAAAAAAAGGAAGAGTAGGAAAGGGTTATCAGATATGAGGTGGAAGAGATGGAAGAGGAGGAGGAGGAGGAGGAGGAGAGAAAGGAAGGTTATGTTTAGGAAATAGTTTACAGAGAGAGAGAGAGAGAGAGAGAGAGAGAGGCATCCTCACTCCCACTTCCTTCCTCATTAACAGCCCTAACCCTTTCTCTCTCTCTCTCTCTCTCTCTCTCTCTCTCTCTCTCTCTCTCTCTCTCTCTCTCTCTCTCTCTCTCTCTCTCTCTCTTCCCTTTCTCTCTGCCTTTCTTTCCTTCCCCTCCTCCCCTTTCTTCTCTTCCTTTCCTCCCTTCTCTTTCTTCTCCTCTCCCTTCTTCCTCTTTCCTCCCCTTCTTCTTCTTCTTCGTTATCATGCTTTCTGTCCCTCTTTTTCTTCCCTTTTCTCTACTCCTCTCTTCTTATTTTCTTCCTTTTTTTATTCTTTTTCCTTTTTCTTTTTTTCTTCC
>NC_066568.1:3497717-3512717 GCF_024679095.1 Eriocheir sinensis
TTTTTTTTTTTTTTTACAGCTAAGGAGACGGTTCAAGGGCGTAAAAAAAAAAATATTAACAAAAAAGCCCGCTACTTACTGCTCCTGAATAGAGGTCAAAGGAGTGGCCAAAAAGGGAGGATCAGTAAGTAGCGGGCTTTTTTGTTAATATTTTTTTTTACGCCCTTGAACTGTCTCCTTAGCTGTATAAAAATAAAAATAAATCCACCACTCCATTGGTAAACCCATTCTTGCCTATGTCCTTACTGAATCTGAATCACAAGGCAGCTCCTGTGAACCTAACCCCACCTAACCTCACCATCCTGAACATGTCTAACCTTTTCCGGAATGTGTCTATCGTATTGGCACTCACCACATGACTGCCAAGCCTGTTCCACTCCTCCACCACTCCATTGGTAAACCCATCTTGCCCACGTCCTTATTGAATCTGAATGTATCTATCTTAAACCCATTGCTACGTGTCCTGCCCGGCTCTCTTACCATCAGGACCTTATTAACCCAGTAGCAGCGATGGGCCAAATTTGTGGCTTACCGTGTAGCAGCGACGGGCCAAATTTGTGGCTTACCGTGTAGCAGCGACGGGCCAAATTTGTGGCTTTACCGTGTAGCAGCGACGGGCCAAATTTGTGGCTTTACCGTGTAGCAGCGACGGGCCAAATTTGTGGCTTTACCGTGTAGCGACGGCCAAATTTGTGGCTTTACCGTGTAGCAGCGACAGGCCAAATTTGTGGCTTTACCGTGTAGCAGCGACGGGCCAAATTTGTGGCTTTACCGTGTAGCAGCGACGGGCCAAATTTGTGCCATGATATAAACCCCCCAAAATAGATGATGCATAAACTGATCACAAATGCTTCGATATATATTATGAAATGGTTTGTGTGAGTGATGATTTTTTCTCATTAATTCGCTTAGAGGGTCCTTTTCGAAATCTGATCCCCGCAGCTACCTGGTTAATATCACTCTTATTAAAGCTCTTGATCCATTTATAAACTTCAACCAAGTCTCCTCGCAGCCTTCGCCTTTGTATAGAGAATGCAAATCAAAGTGTTAAGCTATTCTCGGAAGGCTCGTTAACTCGTGAATAATTTTGTCTTCCTCGGCATATATTCAATTTTGATGTATGTGTTCTATATTAAGGATACCCCAGAACTGAATCACTCCTGCTGTTCTCCTGCTTAATCTGCTGTCCTTCCTGAGTTGCTGTTCTCTCTATTTTTTTATTATTTTTTTTTACAGCAGAGGAGACAGCTCAAGGGCGTAAAAAAAAGAAAACAATAATGAAAAAAAAAAAACAGCCCGCTACTTACTGCTCCTAAAATCCTCCTACTCTTGTATTTCTCTCCCTCCTGCTTGCCTTTCTCCTCCCTTCTGCTAATTCTTTCCTCCTCCTCTTCTCCTTGTTCTGCTTTCCTTCCCCCCTCCTCCTGCTTGCCTTTCTCCTCCCTTCTGCTAATTCTTTCCTCCTCCTCTTCTCCTTGTTCTGCTTTCCTTCCCCCCTCCTCCTGCTTGCCTTTCTCCTCTCTTCTGCTAATTTTTTCCTCCTCCTCTTCTCCTTGTTCTGCTTTCCTTCCCCCTATCTCTGCTGTTCCCTTCCTCCTGCTGCCTTCCTATCTACACTGCTGTCTCCTGCTTACAGTGTTATCCTATCTATAATTTGCTTTTTCCTGCTTTTAGACTATTCTGCTGATTCTTTATTCCTCCTCTTCTCCTTGTTCTGCTTTCCTTCCCCCTATCTCTGCTGCCCCCCTTCCTCCTGCTGCCTTCTTATCTACACTGCTGTCTCCTGCTTACAGTGTTATCCTATCTATAATTTGCTGTATCCTGCTTTTAGTCTCTTCTGCTGATTCTTTATTCCTCCTCTTCTCCTTGTTCTGCTTTCCTTCCTCCTATCTCTGCTGTTCCCTTCCTCCTGCTGCCTTCCTATCTACACTGCTGTCTCCTGCTTACTGTGTTGTCCTATCTATCATTAGCTTTTTCCTGCTTTTAGACTATTCTGCTAATTCTTTCCTCCTCCTCTTCTCCTTGTTCTGCTATCCTACCCCCTATCTCTGCTGCCCCCCTTCCTCCTGCTGCCTTCCTATCTACACTGCTGTCTCCTGCTTATCGTGTTATCCTATCTATCATTAGCTTTTTCCTGCTTTTAGTCTCTTCTGCTGATTCTTTCCTCCTCCTCTTCTCCTTGTTCTGCTTTCCTTCCCCCTATCTCTGCTGCCCCCCTTCCTCCTGGTGCCTACCTATCTACACTGCTGTCTCCTGTTTATCGTGTTATCCTTCCTCTCATCTGCTTCCCCCTACATTTGCTCTTTTCTGCTTACCCGGTTAATTTCTGTCTATTCTTCGCTCTGTTATCGATATTACGTTTATAATTTACGTTCTCTTTCAATTCGTAAGAGCATAAGGAGTTTGCAAGAGGCCAGTCAGTCAGTAAGGTCAGTCAGTAAGGTCAGTCAGTAAGGTCAGTCAGTAAGCTCAGTCAGTAAGGTCAGTCAGTAAGCCCAGTCAGTAAGGTCAGTCAGTAAGCCCAGTCAGTAAGGTCAGTCAGTAAGGTCAGTCAGTAAGGTCAGTCAGTAAGCTCAGTCAGTCAGTAAGGTCATTCAGTCAGTCAGCTCAGTCAGTAAGGTCAGTCAGTAAGCTCAGTCAGTAAGGCCTTTTTTAAGCCCTTGAACTGACTCCTCTGCTGTAGAAAAAAAAAAGAAAAAAAAAGGCCGATCAGTTAATTATCTTCTGTAAACACTCATCACCCATCAACATCACCCATATAATCACTCTTCCTCCCTACCCATGCACCTGTCTACCCATTCCCTCAAGGTGTATATCGTGTTGGCTCTCACCCCATCACCGCCAGGCCTGTGCCACTCAGCCGACACTCCGTTAGTAAACTAATTCTTGCCTGCATCATAATTATCCCTCGGTACCGTATTCGTAACAAGATAATATTCAACAGTACCATTAACACCCACACACACACGCACACTCAACACAGGAGGAATAGGAGAAGGAGGAGGAGGAGAAGGAACCTGGGTATTCTTGGGTAAGGACGAGGAAACATGGAAACACGGAGAGGCAGCCAACAGCAAACAAGATAATATTCAACAGTACCATTAAAACACACACACACACACACACACACACGCACACACAACACAGGAGGAATAGGAGGAGGAGGAGGAACCTGGGTATTATTGGGTAAGGACGAGGAAACATGGAAACACGGAGAGGCAGCCAACAGCAAGTCTATTTTCTCATTAGGATGTCGCTGCTTTGGCTATTCCGCCCGAGCTCGACAGTTAACGTCGTTTTACTCTTTGGCGCGCACGAAGTACGGGCGATGCTCTTTCTTAGAGTTGATGGTACACTATTCTGCGGGAAGGTTGTTCCAGTGGCGGATGACTCGGTTTGAGAGAAAAAAACTGCCAATGTCTGTACTACACCGCTTTGCTTGAATCGTTAGATCGTTATTACTAGTTATACTACTTGAGGAGGAGGAGGTATATTTGGAGGTTAATAAGGAAGAAGAAAAACGATGTGGGAGTGGAACAGAAGAAGGAGGAGATAAAGGAGGAGGAGGAGGAGGAGGAGATGAAGAAGAAGGAAGAAAAAGGAGAAGGAGGAGGAGTGGGAGGAGGAGGTATATTTGGAGGATAAGAAGGAAGAAGAAAACGATGGGGAATAGGAACAAGAAGAAGGAGGAGGAGATAAAACAGAAGAAGAAGAAGGAGGAGAAGGAGAAGAAAAAAACAGAACAAACAAAATATAAAGTATGTCTAAAAAGAAACAGAATAAAACAGATTGAAACACGGAAAACAGGAAGGAGAAACAGGTGAGAGCTAACAGGTCTTCCTTTATGGCTACACCTCACAGCTAAAGGGGATTTGAACGAGAAGCTAATTAGGTGAAGGTATTAACATCACCACTTCAAATAACTCGCAGGTGAGGTTTTAGTGGTAAGAGAACCGGGCAGGACACGTAGTAATGGGTTCAGGCTTAAAAATAGATAGGGCTTTAATGAGCGTGATATTAATAAGGTTTTCGTGGTAAGAGAGCTGGGTAGGTTAGGTTTGGTTAGGTTAGCAATGAGTTTAGGTTAGGTTATGTTAGTAATAAGTTTAGGTTAGGTTAGGTTAGCAATGAGGTTAGGTTAGCAATAAGTTTAGGTTAAGTTAGATTAGGTTAGGTTAGGTTAGGTTAGGTTAGGTTAGGTTAGCAATGTGTTTAGGTTAGGTTAGGTTAGCAATGAGTTTAGGTTAGGTTAGGTTAGCAATGAGTTTAGGTTAGGTTAGGTTAGCAATGAGTTTAGGTTAGGTTAGGTTAGCAATGTGTTTAGGTTAGGTTAAGTTAGATTGGCAATGAGTTTAGGTTAGGTTAGCAGTTTAGGTTAGGTTAAGTTAGGTTAGGTTAGGTTTGCAATGAGTTTAGGTTAGGTTAGCAATGAGTTTAGGTTAGGTTAGGTTAGCAATGAGTTTAGGTTAGGTTAACAATGAGTTTAGGTTAGGTTAAGTTAGGTTAGCAATGGGTTTAGGTTTGGTTAAGTTAGGTTAAGTTAGCAATGAGTTTAGGTTAGGTTAAGTTAGCAATGAGTTTAGGTTAGGTTAGGTTAGCAATGAGTTTAGGTTAGGTTAGCAATGAGTCTAGATTAGGTTAGGTTAGCAATGAGTTTAGGTTAGGTTAGCAATGAGTTTAGGATAGGTTAAGTTAGGTTAGCAATGAGTTTAGGTTAGGTTAAGTTAGGTTAGCAATGAGTTTAGGTTAGGTTAGGTTAGCAATGAGTTTAGGTTAGGTTAGAAATGAGTTTAAGTTAGGTTAGCAATGAGTTTAGGTTAGGTTAGGTTAGCAATGAGTTTAGGTTAGGTTAGCAATGAGTTTAGGTTAGGTTAGGTTAGCAATGAGTTTAGGTTAGGTTAAGTTAGCAATGAGTTTAGGTTAGGTTAGGTTAGCAATGAGTTTAGGTTAGGTTAGCAATGAGTTTAGGTTAGGTTAGGTTAGCAATGAGTTTAGGTTAGGTTAGGTTAGCAATGAGTTTAGGTTAGGTTAGCAATGAGTTTAGGTTAGGTTAGGTTAGCAATGAGTTTAGGTTAGGTTAGGTTAGCAATGAGTTTAGGTTAGGTTAGGTTAGCAATGAGTTTAGGTTAGGTTAGCAATGAGTTTAGGTTAGGTTAGCAATGAGTTTAGGTTAGGTTAGCAATGAGTTTAGGTTAGGTTAGCAATGAGTTTAGGTTAGGTTAGGTTAGCAATGAGTTTAGGTTAGGTTAGGTTAGCAATGAGTTTAGGTTAGGTTAGGTTAGCAATGAGTTTAGGTTAGGTTAGGTTAGCAATGAGTTTAGGTTAGGTTAGCAATGAGTTTAGGTTAACAATTAGTTTAGGTTAGGTTAGCAATGAGTTTAGGTTAGGTTAGCAATGAGTTTAGGTTAGGTTAGCAATGAGTTTAGGTTAGGTTAGGTTAGCAATG
Organism: Eriocheir sinensis; assembly: GCF_024679095.1. NCBI lineage: Eukaryota > Metazoa > Arthropoda > Malacostraca > Decapoda > Varunidae > Eriocheir > Eriocheir sinensis. The sequence goes on from NC_066568.1 coordinate 3,503,164, forward strand.
AGTTTAGGTTAGGTTAGCAATGAGTTTAGGTTAGGTTAACAATGAGTTTAGGTTAGGTTAGCAATGAGTTTAGGTTAGGTTAGCAATGAGTTTAGGTTAGGTTAGGTTAGCAATGAGTTTAGGTTAGGTTAGCAATGAGTTTAGGTTAGGTTAACAATGAGTTTAGGTTAGGTTAGCAATGAGTTTAGGTTAGGTTAGCAATGAGTTTAGGTTAGGTTAGCAATGAGTTTAGGTTAGGTTAGGTTAGCAATGAGTTTAGGTTAGGTTAGCAATGAGTTTAGGTTAGGTTAGGTTAGCAATGAGTTTAGGTTAGGTTAAGTTAGGTTAGCAATGAGTTTAGGTTAGGTTAGGTTAGCAATGAGTTTAGGTTAGGTTAAGTTAGGTTAAGTTAGGTTAAGTTAGCAATGAGTTAAGGTTAAGTTAGGTTAGCAATGAGTCTAGGTTAGGTTAGCAATGAGTTTAGTTTAGGTTAGGGTAGGTTAGGTTAGCAGTGAGTTTAAGTGGGATAAATTCAGAGTCAACAAGGACACAGGCAAGAACTGGTTTGCTAACAGAGTGGTGGATGAGTGGCACAGGCTTGGCAGTCATGTGGTGAGTGCCAACACGATAGACACCTTCAGGGTTGGATCAGTTGATGGATAGTGGTGGTGGTGGATTCACAGGAGATGCCATGTGGTTGACCTGATCTAAACGTGTATTCTTCCAGTTTCAAAATGTTGCAGTCTGTTTTTTTCTTTTTGGTTTGTTTTTCCTGTTTTAATATTCAGTCTATTTTTACCTTCTAATTTGAATGTTTTTTTTTCTGTTTCAATATTCAATCTCAATTTTTTTCTGTTTTAATTTGTTTTTCTGTCATATTTTAACCAGTTTTTTTATTCTGTTTCAATGTTCAATCTCTATTTAATTTTCCATTTGTTTTTTTCTTCAAATTTTCATCTGTTTTTTTTTCTGTTTCAATATTCAATCTCTATCTCTTGTTTTATTTTGTTTTTCCTTCAAATTTTAATCATTTTTTTCCTGTTTCAATATTCAATCTCTATCTCTGTTTTATTTTGTTTTTCCTTCAAATTTTAATCATTTTTTTCCTGTTTCAATATTCAGTCTCGATCTCTGTTATATTTTGTTTTTCCTTCAAATTTTAATCATTTGTTTCCTGTTTCAATATTCAATCTATTTTCCCTGTTTTTTTTGTCATATTTTAATCTGTTTTTTCCTGTTTGATTTTTTTCCCTGTTTCAATTCACGTATTATTCCCGTTTCAATCCGATACCGTTTGTCTGTTCTCCCTGTTTTAAGCTGTTTCAATGTTTTCTTTCTGTTTTAATCTATTTCTATATTAAATCTGTTTGTCTTCCTGTTTTATTCTGGTTCAATCTGTTTCATCTTCCTGTTTCAATGTTTTTTTTCTGTTATAATCTGTTTCTATCTATTGAATCTGTTTGTCTTCCTGTTTTATTCTGGTTCAATCTGTTTCACCTTCCTGTTTCAATGTTTTTTTTCTGTTATAATCTGTTTCTATCTATTGAATCTGTTTGTCTTCCTGTTTTATTCTGGTTCAATTTGTTTCACCTTCCTGTTTCAATGTTTTTTTTTCTGTTATAATCTGTTTCTATCTATTGAATCTGTTTGTCTTCCTGTTTTATTCTGGTTCAACTTTCAATGTTTTTTTTCTGTTATAATCTGTTTCTATCTATTGAATCTGTTTGTCTTCCTGTTTTATTCTGGTTCAATTTGTTTCATCTTCCTGTTTCAATGTTTTTTTTTTTTTTTTTTTTATCTGTTTCTATCTATTGAATCTGTTTGTCTTCCTGTTTTATTCTGGTTCAATCTGTTTCATCTTCCTGTTTCAATGTTTTTTTTTTCTGTTATAATCTGTTTCTATCTATTGAATCTGTTTGTCTTCCTGTTTGATTCTGGTTCAATCTGTTTCACCTTCCTGTTTCAATGTTTCACTTAGATTCTTTTTACCGTTTAAATACTTTTTTTCTCTGTTGCTTATAAGTTACTAAATCTTACTGTTTTGTGCCCTCCTCCTCCTCCTCCTCCTCCTCCTCCCACAATGCAACATCTCCTCTTTCTCCACCACCTCCTTCTCCTCCACGACCTACCCCCCACATGTACCCCTCCTCCCCCTCCTCCTCCTCCTCCTCCTCCTCCTCCTCCGCTGGGTATAAATGACGGTGCAGACCTCCTTCTGTTTATCATTCTTCGTCAAGTCTTCAGGGACACCACACCTCCTCCTCCTCTTCCTCCTCCTCTTCCTCCTCCTCTTCCTCCTCCTCCTCCTCCTCCTCGAACTCCTGAAGGTGGTGGTGGTGGTGGTGGTGGTGGTGCCTCTCCTTCGTCTTCGGCAGGTAAGGGTGGTGGTGGTGGTGGTGAGGGTGGTAGTAGTAGTAGTAGTAGTAGTAGTAGTAGTAGTAGTGGTAGTAGAAGTGGTGGTGGTAGTGGTAGTAGTAGTAGTAGTAGTAGTAGTAGTAGTAGTAGAAGTGGTGGTGGTAGTAGTAGTAGTAGTAGTAGTAGTAGTAGTAGTAGTAGTGATGGTGGTGGTTGAAGAAGACAAAGAAGAGAAAGAGGAGAAGGAAGAAGAGGAGGAAGAGGAGGAGGAGGATGAAGGAGAGAACTGAGAAGTGAAAAAGAAAGAAAAGAAAACAGAGAGGGAGAATATGAGGAGGGTTGATAGAAGAGGAGGAGGAGGAGGAGGAGGAGATCTTGAGAGGCACTTAGACCAATACCTTAAGTGTCTTCCCCCCCCCCCCCCCCTTAAAAGTAGGGTATGAATAGTAATAGTAGTAGTAGTAGAGATAGTTTTCAAAATGCCGTGTGTGTGTGTGTGTGTGTGTGTGTGTGTGTGTGTGTGTGTGTGTGTGTGTGGAGTCTTGTGTAGGAAGAACAGAGGGTCAGTGTGAAGGAGAGGGAGGAGGAGGAGGAGGAGGAGAAGAAGGAGGAGGAGGAGGAGGAAACTGTATATGGAGGAAGGGAAGAAGTCAGACAAGGGGAGGAGTGAGAGGAAGAGGAGGAGGAGGAGGATGGGAAGATAGAGGGAGGGAAGAGGAGAAGGAGGAGGAAGAGAAGGAAAAGAGAGAGGAAGAAGAGAATGGAAGAAAGGAGGAAGAAGGGAAAGGAAGGAATGGTTGGATGAACGAATGAGAGAGGGAAAGATAGAAGTAAATAGAATGAAAGAAATGACGAAGAGAAGGAAGGAAGAACTGGAATGAAGATGGGAAGAGAGAGAGAGAGAGAGAGAGAGAGAGAGAGAGAGAAGGGAAATGAAAAAAAGAAAGAAAAGAGAGAAAATGAAGAAAAGAGTGAAGGAGAATAAATGAACGAAGGAATAAGAAGAGAAGGAAGGAGAGAAAAAAAGGATATGAGAGAAAATGGACGAAAGAAAAAAGGGAAGGAAGAGAAGGAGAGAGAGAATTTGTGAGAATATTAGTAAATTAGTTTGTTTGTCCATTATAATTAGTGAGAGAGAGAGAGCAGGTGGTCAGCAGGCGTCCGTTACTACTCGTGTTACTGTGTTATCAGGTGTCCCCCCGACCCCTCCACCCCCTACTACTACTACCACTACTGCTACTACTACTGATGATGATAGTGATGCTTCTACTACTACTATCTCTCTCTCTCTCTCTCTCTCTCTCTCTCTCTCTCTCTCTCTCTCTCTCTCTCTCTCTCTCCCTCTCCTCCTCCTCCTCCTCCTCCTCCTCCTCCTCCCTTAACGTCATAGGAATAGGCAAGGCGGATCGAATTCCACACAGGAGGAGTTTGAGAGCAGTATAAGGAATTGAACACCTTATACTGTGTGTGTGTGTGTGTGTGTGTGTGTGTGTGTGTGTGTGTGTGTGTGTGTGTGTGGTTTATCGGAACAGTCTCTCTCTCTCTCTCTCTCTCTCTCTCTCTCTCTCTCTCTCTCTCTCTCTCTCTCTCTCTCTCCTCACCTCCTCCTTCTCCTCTTCATGCCACAGAGAAGGAGAATTTTTGGAGGTGGTGGCGGAGGGTGAAGGAGGAGGAGGAGGAGGAGAAAGGTGGAGGGGGGGGGGGTCGATGCTTACAAACAGAGGCCCGTGATTGGTCGAGCCGCTGAGCCAATAGGAAGCGAGGAAGGCGTAAACACAGAGGGTGAGAAATGCAATAAATATTTACAATGGGCGCTTTGGCCGAGAGAGAGAGAGAGAGAGAGAGAGATAAATATAGAGAAATATAAAGGAAGAAGAGAAAGAAAGAGTAAAGAGAGAGAGAGAAGGGGTTAAATAGGGTGCTTTCATTCCTTTCTTCCTCCTCCTCCTCCATCTTTTCCTCCTCCTCCTCCTCCTTTCCCTTTCTCCTCATTTTTTTTTTGTTGTTTTTTGCATTACTGTTCTCCTTTTCTTTTTTTCTTCTTCCTCATCTTCTTCTTCTTCTTCTTCTTCCTCCTCATCTTCATCTTACTTTTGTTTTTTCTTCTTAGTCTTCTTCTTCTTCCTCATCTTCATCTTACTTTTGTTTTTCTTCTTAGTCTTCTTCTTCTTCTCTTTCTTGGGGTGTTTCAGAGGGAAGAGGAGAAAGAAAGAAGAAGAAAAAGAAAGAAGAAAGTAAGAGTGAGGAGGAGGGGAAGAAGAGGAGAAGGAGGAGGAGGAATTATGTGTAGGCCTGTGTGTGTGTGTGTGTGTGTGTGTGTGTGTGTGTGTGTGTGTGTGTGTGTAAACTATTTACATGGGTGGTGAGTTGATATGTTGAGAGAGAGAGGGGGATGTGACTGAAAGGATTGTTAGGGGAGAATGTGTAACTTCTTCTTCTCCTTCCTCCTCCTCCTCCTCCTGACCCACTTTCGTCATTATATCCTCCTCTTCTCTCTCTCTCTCTCTCTCTCTCTCTCTCTCTCTCTCTCTGTGTCAGTCTGCAACGCAGACACAGAGAGAGAGAGAGAGAGAGAGAGAGAGAGAGAGAGAGAGGGTTGAGAGGGAAAAAATGTCTCTTCATTGTGAGATGATTTTGACACTAGTCTCTCTCTCTCTCTCTCTCTCTCTCTCTCTCTCTCTCTCTCTCTCTCTCTCTCTCTCTCTCTCTCTCGCAACGGTATCTCTCTTCTATCTCATTATTTTTCCTTTATTTATTTGTTTATATATTGAATAATTGACCTCCTCCTCCTCCTCCTCCTCTTTCTTCTTCCTTCTTCTTCTTCTTTTTCTTCTATTTCCACTTCTTTTTATAGTTTTTTTATTTATTATTGTCGTTTCCTTCTTTCATTCCTTCCTTTCTTCTCTTCTTCCTTCTTTCTCGCCTTCCTTTCTTTCCCTTCCCCTCATCATTTACTTCTCTTCTTCTTTTCCTTCCTTCTATCCCTCCATCTTTCTCTCCTACTTTCATCCTTTCTTTTTTTCCTGTTTCCTTCCTTCTTTCCTTCATTCCCTGCATTCATTTATTCTCCTTTCTTTTCTCTTTCTCTTTCTCATCTTCTCTCCCTTCCTTCCTTCTTTCCCTCTTTCATCAGTGTCTTTCTTCTCTTCTATCCTTCCATCCTTTCATTATACTTTCATCTTTCTCTCCTTCCCCTCCTTCCTTCCTTCCCTTCCATTCCATTCCATTTTCCCTTCTTTCCCTCTTTCTTCATTGTCTTCCTTCCCTTCCATCTTTCCTTCCTTTCATTATACCTTCCTCTCTTCCCTTCCTTCCTTCCTTCCCTCCCTTCCTTCCTTCCTTCCTTCCCTTCACTACATCAAGATTAATACGTCAGTTTCCCCTTTTTTGGGTAGGCCATTTGGCAACACTTCCCCGTTTTCTTTGTTTCATTTTTCTTTCCCTCCCCTCGTTTTCTTTCCTATGCTTTTCGTTCTGTTTGCTAATATGTTTTCTTTGTTTACTGATGCATTGAAGGGGAGGAAGGAAGGGAAGGGAAGGGAAAGAAAGGATTGGCAGGGAAAGGTATAATATTTTGGTGGGGGTGATTGTGTTATTTTTTTGTCTAGTTTTTGCTTGTTAATATCTTTCTTTTTTCCTTCACTTCTTATTTTCTTTCATTAATCTTTTTTTTCATCATTTTTTCACTGTTTTCCGTTCTTGATGATGGTGGTGATTGTTATTTTGTGTCTAATTTTTGCTTGTTTAATATCTTTCTTTTTTCCTTCACTTCTTATCCACTTCTTATTTTCTTTCATTAATCTTTTTTTTCTTCATTTTTCCCTGTTTTCCGTTCTTGATAATGATGGTGATTGTTATTTTGTGTCCAGTTTTTTGCTTGTTAATATCTTTCTTTTTTCCTTCACTTCTTATCCACTTCTTATTTTCTTTCATTAATCTTTTTTTCCTTCATTTTTCCCTGTTTTCTGTTCCTGATGATGGTGGTGATTGTTATTTTTTGTCTAGTTTTTGCTTGTTAATGATATGTCTTTTTCTTATCCACTTCTTATTTTCTTTCATTAATCTTTTTTTCATCATTTTTCCCTGTTTTCCGTTCTTGATGATGTTATTTTGTGTCCAGTTTTTTGCTTGTTAATGATATCTTTTTCTTATCCACTTCTTATTTTCTTTCATTAATCTTTTTTTCATCATTTTTCCCTGTTTTCCGTTCTTGATGATGTTATTTTGTGTCCAGTTTTTTGCTTGTTAATGATATGTCTTTTTTTCTTAGTCATTTCTTATTTTCTTTCATTAATCTTTTTTTCATCATTTTTCCCTGTTTTCCGTTCTTGATGATGATGGTGGTGGTGGTGGTGGTAACTGTCTTATTTTGTGTCTTGTATTTGCTTGTTAATATCTTTTTTTTTCTCACTTCTTATCCACATATTTTCTTTCATTAATCTTTTTTTCTTCATTTTTCCCTGTTCCTCATATCGGGTATGTTATTCTTCCTCATATTTATCAATGCGTCCCTTTTACCCCTTCATTCATTACTATTTCTTCCCTTTTCGTAACTATTCCTTCTTCTTTCATTTAGCACATTTTTCTCCTTTCTTTTTCTTTCATTCATCGGCCAAGTAATTAATTTTCCTTATTAGCCCTTTTCATATTTTTGTTTCATTTCTTTCATTTTATCCTTAGTCAGTCAATTAGTCAGTCAGTCAGTCAGTCACTCAGGCAATCAGTTAGTCAGTCAGTCAGTCAGTCACTCAGGCAATCAGTTAGTCAGTCAGTCAGTCAATCACTCAGTCAATCAGTTTTTCAGTCAACTAGTCAGTCAGTCAGTCGATCAGCTAACCAAATCATATACACATAACCACACCCATACACCCATACCCGTACATCCACCACCCACATACACTCACCCACACCCACATTGGCACGCCCACGCCCACACCCAGGCACTCCTTATCATGCCACTGGGGTGAAGGAACCGCAGGATGCCACTCTGTAAACCCCCTCACTTCACCACCGCCCCAAAAAAACACAAAGAAGAAACAGTCACTCCGTCACGCCGTCAAACCCAACCCGACCCAACCTCCTCAACCTCCTCCTCCTCCTCCTCCACTTCACTTATTTAAACTCGAAAATTGTGGGCCGGGACGCTAATATTGAACCCCGCTAACTGAACTGGCGCCACATTAGCCGAGGGGCCCAACAGTCAAACGGTTACCAGTCACTTTTTCGCGGGAATTTCTTGGAGTCTTGGCGGGGGCGGTTCGGGGTTAAGTTGAGGCGTGGTTAGCCGGCTTTTTACCCTTCTTGTTGCATTTCTAGGGCTGGGGATGCTGGGAAGGGTGCAGGGAGGTTTAAAATAGGGTTAGATTATACTACATGGAGCCAGGGAGAGCAGGGAGAGGAGGGAGAGGGTGAGAGAGAGGAGGGCACGGACAGAGAGAGTTAGCCAGTTACGCGCAAACTCTTGAAAGGAAAGGAAGGTGGTTACTGGCAGGATGCTGGTCTACCCCCCTCCTCCCTTTATCTCCCTTCCCTGCCTCATCATCATCTCCCTGCCTCATAACGACATAGGAAGCCTCATAGGAAGGGTGAGTTATGTGTGAGTATGAGTGAGAGAGAGAAAGGGGAAAGAGTGAGTGAGTGAGTGAGTGCCAATGGCTGATCTGGAGTGCCTCGCGGTTGGGGTCTGGTGCCTTCTCTCTCTCTCTCTCTCTCTCTCTCTCTCTCTCTCTCTCTCTCTCTCTCTCTCTTTGTGGATTGGTTCAAGTGATGTTCTTCCTCTTATATGGAGAGAGAGAGAGAGAGAGAATAGTAATAGTGGGAGTCGAAGTGATATTACTATTATTATTATTATTATTATTATTATTATTATTATTATTATTATTATTTATGATGGATTATGCACTTGAGAGAGAGAGATTTGTGGGAAATTAGAGAAAGCAAAAAAAAAAAAAAAAGGAAAAGAAGAATGTGAGGAAAGATGAGTCGAGAGTGAGAGGAAGATGATGCTGGGAGGAGGAGGAGGAGGAGGAGAGAAAGAAGAGAGAAAGAAGAGGGAGGGGCTTGTAAAATGACTCACTGACTGTATTAAATAAAATGCTCTCTCTCTCTCTCTCTCTCTCTCTCTCTCTCTCTCTCTCTCTCTCTCCGTTTCTTTCTTTCTCCCCTTCCTCTTTTCATCTCTCAGTTCCTTTCTTCCTCTCTCTCTCTCTCTCTCTCTCTCTCTCTCTCTCTCTCTCTCTCTCTCTCTCTCTCTCTCTCTCTCTCACCCGCATACCCCCAGTAATCGGCCGACAGCAAAATTTCTCCCATCACGAAATTGGTCGCAGATTACGTAGAGAGAGAGAGAGAGAGAGAGAGAGAGAGATGTTACTTGTTACCTCCTCCTCCTCCTCCTCCTCTTATTCTTGATCTAATTCTTTCTCTTTGTCTTCGTTTTCTTCAATTTTCTTCTCTTCCTTTTCTTCTTCTTTCTCCTTCATTTTCTTTTAACTCCTCTTTATTCATCCTCCTCTTCTTCCTCTTTCTCCTCCATTCTTTCTCTTCCTTATCTTCTTTTCGTTTCTTTACATTCTCCTCCTCCTCCTCCTCCTCCTCCTCCTCTCGTTCCTTCATATTCATTCTTCTCTTCCTCCTCCTCCTTTTTCTTCTTCTCTTCCTCCTCCTCTTCTTTCTTCTTCTCTTATACAAGTTTTCCTCATCATTCTCTTCTTCCTCCTCTTCCTCTTCATCTTCGTTTTCTTCTTCCTTCTCTTTCATCTCTTTACTCCACCTCATTCTCATTTTCTCTTCTTCCTCTTCTTCATTCTAATAGTCCTCCTCCTCCTCCTCCTCCTCCTCTTCTTCTTTATTCCTTCCTCTTCTTCCTTCTTTTCAAACTACTTCAATTCTTTGTTATTCCTTCTACTTCTTTTTGTCTTCATCTTTTTCTTCTCCCTTTCTTCATCCTGTTCTTCATCTTCTCCTCTTCTCCTCCTCCTCTTCTTTATTCCTTCCTCTTCTTCCCTCTTCTCAAACTTCAGTTCTTTTTATTCCATCTACTTCTTTTTGTCTTCATCTTTTTCTTCTCCCTTTCTTCATCCTGTTCTTCATCTTCTCCTCTTCCTCCTCCTTCTATATTCTTCTTCTTCCCTCTTCTCAAACTACTTCAATTCTTTGTTATTCCTTCTTCTTTTTGTCTTCATCTTATTCTTCCTTTCTTCACCCTGTTCTTCAATGTCTCC
>NC_066568.1:3515217-3552717 GCF_024679095.1 Eriocheir sinensis
TGGTCTTTTCCCTTCCCTTCCCCTTTCTTTCCCTTTCATCTCTTCGGATCTTCTTTCCCTTCTACTCATTTTCTCTCCTCTTCGTTTTTCTTCCACCTTCTCCCTTTTTTATTTTCTCTTCATCCCCTTTCCTTTCCTCTCTTTTCCTTCCTTCCCTTTCTCCTCCTTCCCTTTCTCCCCTTCCTTCCCCTCTTCTCCTCCTTATCCTTTCCTTCACATCTGAGAGGAAGAGAAAGAAGGAAGGAGAAGAGAGAGAGGGGAGAGGAGGAAGGGGAAAAAAGAGGGGAGATCAAGATGAAGGGGAGTCTTGTTGGAGGTGAGGGAGGGGAAGGAAACGGCTATCTTACGCAAACAGTAGCCTTCTGTACGCCTGTGTGTGTGTGTGTGTGTGTGTGTGTGTGTGTGTGTGTGTGTGTGTTAGCATACTCTTGTCCCCGGGTTAAGATAAGGGAGAATGGATCCTATTTCAAGGGGTGATAAGTGGGAGAGATAATGTTGGTATTATTATTATTATTGTTATTGTTATTATTCCTGCTGTTTTTTTCTGCTTCCTGTTCTACTTTTTCTTTCTCTCCATCTACTGTATCCTTCCATAATCATTATCTGTTTCTACTTCGTCACTTCTTTTCTTCTTTTTCTTCTTTTTCTCCTCCTCGTCTTCTCTTTCATCTTGTTTTTTTCTCCTTGTCTTCATTTTCTTCTTGTTTTCTTCATCTTCATTTTCTTTCTCCTCCTCCTCGTCTTTTTTCTTCCTCTCGTCTTCTTTTTCTTCTTGTTTTCTTCGTCACCATCTTCATTATCTTTTTCTTCCTCTCGTCTTCTTTTTCTTCTTTTTCTTCTCGTTTTTCTTCATCATCATCACTATCTTTTTCTTCCTCCTCGTCTTCTTTTCCTCTTCTTTTTCTTCATGAACATCATTTTCTTCTTTTTCTTCATCATTTTTCTTCTTTTCTTCTTCATCGACATCCTCATCTTCATTTTCGCCCTGTCTTTCATCACCATCATCATCTTTTTCATCACCTCCTCCTTCTCTTCCTCCTCCTCCTCCTCCTCCTCCTCCTGACAGATAAGGGCTTCGCTGAGTCAGTAAGTTGCTGAGATACGCAAATTCTGACTTCAGATTGTACCAGAAAAGGGGGGGAAGGGAGGAGAGGGGAGGGGAGATGAGTAAGGGAGAGGAGGGGAGAGAGGAGAGGGGAGGAGGAGTAAGAAGAGGGGAGAAGAGGAGAGGTGAGTGAAAGAAAAGAGAAAATGAGGGAGAGGAAGGGAGAGGAGAGGGGAGTAGTGAAGGAAAGGGAGAGGAGAAGAGAAGAGGGGAGAAGGAATGAATGAAGAAGGGGAGAGGAGGAAGCAGTAATAAAGAGGAGGGAGGGAGGGAAGAGAATAGAAGAGGGGAGAGGGGATGAGAAAAGGGAAAAGAAAGGAAAAGGAGAAAAAAAAATAGGTGAGGAAGGGGAGGAAAGAGGGAGGGAGAGGAGAGAAAGAGGAGAACTAAAGGAGGAGGAGAAAGCAGGGAAGGAAGGAAGGAGGGGGAGGGGGAGGGAAGAGGAAGAAGAGAAATGAGAAGAGAATGCAGGAAGAGGAGAAATTTGAGAGATTAAAGAAAAGAGGAGATAGGAAGGAAGAAGAGGAGGAGGAGGAAGAGGAGAAAGCAGGGAAGGAAGGAGGGAGAGGGAAGAGGGAAGAGGAAGAAGAGAATGCAGGAAGAGGAGAAATTTGTGAGATAAAGAAAAGAGATAGGAAGGAGAAGGAGGAGGATTACAGGGAAGAAGGGATGTTTTTTTCTTGTTTTCTTTCATTCTTTTCGTTTGTCTTTTCTTTCTTTTTCTATTTATTTTCTTGTTTATTTTGTTTTCTTTTTCTCTCATTCTTTTCGTTAGTCTTTTCTTTCTATTTTCTTGTGTATATTTTGTTTTCTTTTCCTTTCTCAAACTTTCTTTCTTTGTTTATATTTTCTTATTGGAATTATTTGCCTTTCTCCTCATCCGTCTTTTTTATCAACTAGAATAAGAACAAAGAAAATGAATAAATAAATAAAACAGGAAGAAGAAAACGAAGAAAAAGACAATGAAATGTTGATACAAAAAGAAGAAGTAGAAGACAACAAAGCGAAGTAAAGAAAATAGAAGAAAACATTACACTTGAAGATCGGTTTTAAGGTCAAGAGGTCATCTGCAATCTGAGGTCACGTAAGGTCAAGAAACAAGCCATCAGGTCATCCCAGGTAATAAGAAAACAACGAAGAGGTCATCACCAGGTCATCTAAGGTCAAGAGAAGATTCAGGTCATTATCAAGAGGTCAATTACGGGTCATTCTAAGGTCAAGAGTATTTAGCAGGTCAAGAAATTCAAGAGGTCATATACAGGTCAGTTTAAGGTCAAGAGAATACGAAACAGGTTATCAAGAAGGTCAAGATATTCAAGAAGGAACGGAGAGGTCATCGGAGGGTCGAGAGAGGTCATCTGAGGTCACCGTCGCGGGCAGGTCAGGTCACTCACTCAACTTGGATGTGATGTGCTGCCCCTCCATCACAACCTCCTTGAGTGAGTGACCTGCCTGCCCTCCTCCTCCACCTCCTCCACCTCCACCTCCTCCTCTTCTTCCTCGATCATCTCCTCTTCCTCTTCCTCCTCCTCCATCATTTCCTTCTCTTCCTCCACCTCCTTGATCATCTCCTCCTCCTCTTCCTCTTCTTCCTCCACCTTCTCGATCATCTCCTTCTACTCTTCCTCTTCTTCCTCGATCATCTCCTCCTCTTCCTCCACCTCCTCCTCGATCATCTCCTCCTCCTCTTCCTCTTCTTCCTCCACCTCTTTTTCTCCTCTTCTTTCTCCACCTCCTCGATCATCTCCTCCTCCTCTTCCTCCACCTCTCTTTTTCTCCTCTTCTTCCTCTTCTTCCACCTCCTCCTCGATCATCTCCTCCTCTTCCTCCTCCTCTCTTTCTCTCCTCCTTTTCCCTCTGTCTTCTCATCCTCCTCCTCTTCTTCTCATCCTCTTCCACCATCTCCTCCATGACCTCCACTGTTACCACTTGTTCGCTCCCTCCTCCTCCTCCTCCTCCATCAACACCTCCACTTCTTGAACTACCGCCTCAGTCAGCAAGAATTTTGACCTCCTCCTCTTCCTCTTCCTCCTCCTCCTCCAACACTTACCTCCAATATTGCTCTTTTTGTCTTTTTTTTTTCTTAAGTTAATGTTTTATGTGAAAAGAAAATCAGTTGTATTCTTTTTTTTCTTTTGTTAATCCATTTTTAAGAGAAAGAGGAATATCTTATTTTTTTTCCTTTCCTTCTTTGTGTGTGTGTGTGTGTGTGTGTGTGTGTGTGTGTGTGTGTGTGTGTGTGTGTGTGTGTGTGTGTCCAAAGGTCTTTATAGCCATAACAAGCCAAGCCTTAGAGAGAGAGAGAGAGAGAGAGAGAGAGAGAGAGAGACTGTTCACCACCACCACATTACTACCACCAGTCAAAACACACACACACACAGACAGTCTTTCTTTAGTAACTTTCCTACAGTGCTTTGTGCAGGAGAGAGAGAGAGAGAGAGAGAGAGAGAGGGGGTGATGAGGGAAGCAAGTGTGTGAGAGAGAGGAGTTGATCGTGAAGACAGGGAAAGTTCTTATTTTTTTCTTTTTTTTTTCGTTCTTTTTTTCTAAGCAGGACGTTTCCCTGACGATTGTATGAGAACGTTGACCGTCTGTGAGAGAGAGAGAGAGAGAGAGAGAGAGAGAGAGAGAGAGAGAGAGATGCTAATCCTCTTTCTTAATCTCAATCCCATTCGCTAATCCTCTTTCTTAATCTCAATCCCATTCATTCTTTCCTCTCATCTACAAATACATTTTAAGATCATTTATAAATACAACTACTAGTACTACTACAACTATACTTTCAATATTGTCTAGTATGGTTTATGTTATCTATTGTTCTATCGTGCTTCATTTGTTTTGGTTCCTCGCGCCAAGGTTTGTTTATGTTTATATACGATGATGTTCTGCCTTTTGTACGGTGCTCTAAATAAAGGCTTCGTCCCATACCCATGTCTTGTTTTTATTCACTACATATACGATGAAGAAAGGAAGTGTTAAGTGATTATATGGAAATGTTATGTAGTTTCTCATTTCCCTCTTTCGTTTTGCTTCATATTTCTTCTTATTTTCGTGTTTCTCCATGTTTTCTCTTTCAACTTTTCTGTTCTTCCTTCCTTCTTATCTCATTCCCTTCCTTTAACCTTTCCTTGCTCTTTCTCACTCTCCTTTCTCCCTCCATCCTTCCTTCCTCTTCTTCCTTTATTCATTCTCGTGTTTCTTTCTCCATGTCTTCTATTTCAACTTTTCTGTCATTCCTTCCTTCTTATCTCATCCCCTTCCTTTAACCTTTCCTTGCTCTTTCTCGCCCTTTCCTTTTTTTCCTTCCATCCTTCCTTCCTCTTCTTTCTTCCTTTATTCATTCTCGTGTTTATTTCTCCATGTTTTCTCTTTCAACTTTTCTGCCCTTCCTTCCTTCTTATCTCATCCCCTTCCTTTAACCTTTCCTTGCTTTTTCTCACTTTTCTTCCCTTTTTTTCCCTCCATCCCTCCTTCCTCTTCTTTCTTCCTTTATCTGTTCTTTCCCTTGTTTCCTTCATACCTCCTTCCTCCCTTTTTCTCGTCTATTCCTTCATTTATTTGCCTCCTTCCGTTTACCCTGTTTTACTCTTTTTTTTAAGCCTCTCCCTCCATTTTCCTTCCATGTTTCCCTCCCTTTCCTTCCTCCCTACTCTCTTGTCTATATCTCTCTCGTTTCTCTTTCGTTTTTTCTCATTTTCACATTCTTCCTCTTCTTCCTCATTTATTCCTGTCTTCCTCCTCTCTCTCTCTCTCTCTCTTCTCTTCTCTTCTCTCTCTCTCTCTCTCCAAATACCACCATAAGGTCACCACCACACCCCCGCCACCGTCGCTTCACTCGTCATCTTCACAACTGCTGGCGGCGAGGCTGACAGACTGATCCGGAGACGCTATTGCCCCGCTCCTCCTCTTCTCTCACTCCACTTGGGATTCGAATGAGTTTGATAATAAAGACGTGGATTTGCTTTCTTTCTCGAAATAGACAGAAAAAGAAACTTGTACAGATGAATCTTTTTTCTAAGATAGTTAAAAAAGATGTTTAGGGGTCCGTACCTTAACAGATGCATAGATAATTGGTATATTTAATTACCCATTGGAGATTAGTAAATACTCTTAGATAAATGCTTTGTGATCCATACCTTTACGGGGCTTGACTGATGCATAGATAATTAGTATATATTTAATTACCCATTGGAGATTAGTAAATACTCTTAGATAAATGCTTTGTGATCCATACCTTAACTGATGCATAGATAATTACCCATTGGAGATTAGTAAATAGATAAATGCTTTGTTTTGGAGGATAAAAGTAAAGGTTGGTGGGTCTGTAAATACGGATAAACAGAGGAATGGATAATAGATATGTGTTAAGGGATTAGATAAGGTAGTCGATAGTTAAAAGTAAAGGTTGGTGGGTCTGTAAATACGGATAAACAGAGGAATGGATAATAGATGTGTTAAGGGATTAGATAAGGTAGTTGATAGTTAAAAGTAAAGGATGGTGGGTCTGTAAACACGGATAAACAGAGGAATGATTAATAGGTATGTGTTAAGGGATTAGATAAGGTAGTCTATAGATAAATGCTTTGGAGGATAAAAGTAAAGAGTGTTGGGTCTCTCAACACACGGATAAACAGATGAATGGATAATAGGGGTGTTAAGGGATTGGATAAACTACTCAATACTCTTATAGACAGATGGATGGAGTTGTGAATAGATAGTTTTGCTTTAGTTTCTTTCGTCAATAAAACGCAGCTGAAGGGCAATAAAATAAACAGAAATCATAGGCCTATTGCATGGGGTTGTGAATAGATAGTTTTGTATTTGTTTCGTCAATAAAACTCAGCTGAAGGGCAATAAAATAAACAGACATCATAGGCCTATTGCATGGGGTTGTGAGTAGATAGTTTTGTATTTATTTCGTCAATAAAAGGCAGCTGAAGGGCAATAAAATAAACAGACATCATAGGCCTATTGCATGGGGTTGTGAGTAGATAGTTTTGTATTTGTTTCTTTCGTCAATAAAAGGCAGCTGAAGGGCAATAGAATAAACAGACATCATAGGCCTATTGCATGGGGTTGTGAATAGATAGTTTTGTATTTATTTAGTCAATAAAAGGCAGCTCAAGGGCAATAAAAAAATAGATAAATCATAGGCGTTCTGCAGACTCCCTATGTTCTAAAATCCCCAAGAGTAAAAAATATAACAATCAAATTCAACATTCAGAATTGGGCTTACAGATGAATAGCTTTAGACTATCAAAAAGGAATGTGTGAAGCCGGCCCCCACATGAGATGGATACTCTGCATGTTAGGAAATTAGAATAAGTTAAGGCATATAGGAAAGACTGATAAATAGATAGCTAGTTTATGTTAAGAAATTATAGTAAGTTAAAACAAAGATGGATAAATGAATGAATAGAGACCTTAAATTTCTATGTAAGGGAATTAGAATAAGTTAAGGCATATAAAGACGGATAAATAGATTAATAGCTTATGTATATTAAGGAATTGGAATAAGTTAAAACTGTGGAAAATATGTAGCCACTTATTGGGGTAAACCCTTTGAAATCCCCTCACCTTCGTAGGTGCGGCTCACAGTTAAATGCTGGGTTTATAAAAAGGTGTTCAGGTTTCTACTCACATAAAAGGGAGATGGATTCCAGTTATTTGAATGTTGTCCTTGTCCCCTAAACAAACCACTGAAAAGGGCGAAACTTAATGATTTAGTGAATTGTTGTGAAAGTTAATTTATGTAGCATGACAAGCTCAGGTGATTCTGAACTATTAATATAATTTACCGGAGGTTTGTTGTTTTCATGCTCCGTAACGACACCGCTTATTCGTGGTGCCGAACACGTTACTGCCCTTCTGTCGCGTGGACGTTATGACGCACCACACGTACAGTACTGCTTCATACGCAACGTCTTCGATTCTCTTGAGTCGTGCGTATTTCTTTCCCCTCCTAACACCTCACCTATTTGGCCAAATTAGGATTAATGCTAGAAAGGTACTTAGCTGTAACCATCAGGGTGTTAATGACAGGCAGCAGTATTGTTGATCGACGAATCCTAGTTGTTAGTAGTATAGTAGTCCGGGCGTCGTGTCTGCTCGCCGTATCTGGTAAGGCTGGTGATGCGGGAGCAGTATTGTAGTTTGACGTATCCCGGCAGTAAGTAGTAGAAATCCAGGGCGTCGACTGCTTGCCGTGTCTAAGTAAATATCGAGCCCGACGGTGGAGCACAACCAGCGCCGACCCGTCTTCTTTCGATAGCTATAAGCTGCTGCCTCTGACAGGCTCGCTTCCTCTCTCGCTGCCTTCCCTCGCACTCTGAAGCGCTATTCGAAGCAGCTCTTTGAAGCATCGTTTTATTTAAGTTAGTTTGCTGGTTAACTTATTTTTTATTTGTTAGCTGAGTAATCTAGTCCTCTCCTCGTAAGTAGGAGTAGCATTTTTCTTATAATTACTCCCCCCCTTTTTTTGTGGTTTTATTTTTATTATTCCCTGCCAAATAAATTTTTGACAAAAACATATATAAAGACGGATAAACAGATGAGTAGATAGCTTAATTGTCTATGTTATGGGGGTTAGAATAAGTTAAAACATAGAAAGACGGATAAATGAATGAATGGAAAGCTTAATTGTCTACGTTGGAGGATTATAATAAGTTAGATAACCTAGGAAGACGGACACAGAGGAGTAGGCAGCTGTTAACCCTATCCGATCCGAGGGAGGACAGATCTGGACCCCCCTCAAGCACTTCGATCAAAACGATACACCTTTTTTTTTTTCCACTAGTTTCTTTTCACTCATTATTCATTATTGTTTTACACTATTGGATACACCTTTTTTTTTTACTTTCCACTAGTTTCTTTCCACTCATTATTCATTGTTGTTTTACACTATTGATTCGGTACCAGTACTTAGTGTTCATGAGCGTTATCGTTGTTCAGATAAATGAGTACGATGCTTGGTGTTACGAGCGCGAAAAATTGAAAACGTCGGATCAGATAGGGTTAAGGGATTGGAATAAGTTAAAGGATATAAACACTAATAAATAGATCAATAGATAGCCGGTCTGTGTTAGAGATTTGGAATAATTTGAAACACTTACAGACAGACGGACGGATATATAGATGATTGCTTTATTTCGTGGAGTTTTAATTAAAGAGGTTCGCAGATCTATGGATACGGGAATGGTTAGAGGAAAAGCTTGGTAAGTAGAAGGTTTAAGAGAGAAATGATACACGATTTGTTTTGTTTATAGGATATAGAGGAATAGATGCTGTTAAGGGATTGGTTTATTTCGTGGAGTTTTAATTAAAGAGGTTCGCAGATCTATAGATGCGGGAATGGTTAGAGGAAAAGCTTGGTAAGTAGAAGGTTTAAGAGAGAAATGATACACGATTTGTTTTGTACATAGGATATAGAGGAATAGATGCTGTTAAGGGATTGGAATAAGTTAAAGCATATAAACACTAATAAATAGATCAATAGATAGCCGGTCTGTGTTAGAGATTTAGAATAATTTGAAACACTTAAAGACAGACGGACGGATATATAGATGATTGCTTTATTTCGTGGAGTTTAAATTAAAGAGGTTCGCAGATCTATAAATACAGGCATGATTAGAGGAAAAGCTTGGTAAGTAGAAGGTTTAAGAAAGAAATTATACACGATTTGTTTTACTGTGTTTATAGGAAAAGGATTAAAACTGGAAAGATGATGTATTGTGTTTTAATCTCCTTACTCTTCACTATTATTCATTATTATCAGTGTTATTTTTACTACTACAATAAAACTATAAGAAAAATACCCTGTTCTTTTATTAGTTTTAGTGTTATCATCATTACTACTGTTACTATCACTACAGACAATAAAACTAAAAAAAATACCCTGTTCCTCTCTTTATTAGTATTAGTATTATCACTACAGACAATAAAACTAAAAAAAATACCCTGTTCCTCTCTTTATTAGTATTATCACTACTACTATTACTACTATTACTACTACTGCATCTTCAACGACCCCCACCACCACCACCACCGCCACCATCTCGCCACACACATATTTGTAACCCCGTAAGAAACGCGCACGGCCAAAGGTAAACAAACGCACACGCTCCGAACCACGCCTGCATAAACAAACCCCGCCCGCGCCGGCCAATCAGAGCGAGGCATTGCGATGACGTCACTGCCTGCTAGGGTGCCTCTCCTCGACTAATATTATGACGAAGGAAAAGATACAGGCATCCCCTTGTTTGTGTGTGTGTGTGTGTGTGTGTGTGAGAGAGAGAGAGAGAGAGAGAGAGAGAGAGAGAGAGAGAGAGAGAGAGGCTGACTAATGCGGTTTATGATAGACGGAGTAAATAAACTTGAATAATTACAAAGAGAGAGAGAGAGAGAGAGAGAGAGAGAGAGAGAGAGAGAGAGAGAGAGAGAGAGAGAGAGAGAGAGATTGGGTTTAAAATTGATGCAGGAAATAGCTAGAACTATTGCCCAGAGAGAGAGAGAGAGAGAGAGAGAGAGAGAGAGAGAGAGAGACCTATTCGGTTTAAAATTTATGCAGGAAATAGCTAGAACGATTGCCCAGAGAGAGAGAGAGAGAGAGAGAGAGAGAGAGAGAGAGAGAGAGAGAGACCACACACACACACTTTATTGTCCAAACAAGGTACCATCTCTCTCACACACACACACACACACACACACACACACACACACACACACACACACGGAGTCGGTTCAGCATACACAAACATATTTTTCTTTCCCTCTGTTCACTGTATTCATTAACCCGGACCCTGAGACAGATAGACAGACTTGATGACAGCCAGATATTTATGAAGACATGATATGAAACTAGATAGACTGAGATAGATAGATAGACAGATAGATAGATACACACATACAGACATAATAGACAGATTATCCCGAAATTGATTTCTCTTTTTGGCCACTATATTCAGGAGCAGTAAGTAGCGGGCTTTTATTTTATTTTTTTCATTATTATTTTATTTTTTTACGCCCTTGCACTGTCTCCTCTGCTGTAAAAAAAAAAAAAAGAGAGAGAGAGAGAGAAAAAAAAAGACAGGTATCGATCAATGGGAACAGAAACATCTCAAATAAGTTTAGGTTTCACTGATGGGAGCATACGCCGGGGGGGCGAAACCGGGGTCCCTTCAGGCAGGCCCCCCTTCTCAAGCTCAAACCACGAACTCTGTGGGCGTCCCCTTGGCCTCCTCCAGTCTGTGACCAGGTCGGCTTTTGGGCAGCGTGCCACGTGCCCGTATAGCCGGAGTTGGGGGTTATACAGACTATGCAAGTAATAGGTCTCGAATCAGTCTCACGGAATAGTTGCTGGTTTCATAGTCATTCCCCATGATTCTGCGTAGACACTTAAAGGGTCGTATTATCAGACATTTCGCTGACCAAGAACACATTTGACAAGACTTTCGTTGGAGTTGCGGGCATTTCCAGGAGTAGTTTTATGACCCTGGTGGTATATAGTGTGACCCTTCCTCTGTACCGTGAACCTAAAGAACCACTCATTGGAACCCGACTAACCCCCTCTTTGACCTTTAGAAATAGCTGATATGAGAAGCGAAAATGTTTTATAATACCGACCTTATTACCCAAGGCATCATTCCGCCTCTCCAAGCCTGTACCGTGGTCCAGACAAGGCCGCCGTAAGACTTCCTGGCGAGACTCACCGTTGTTCTGAACTATATGTGCGCCCCTTTACTATAATTTGAAACGGATCTGACTCACGATATATCCTTTTTTTTTTTGTGTGTGTGTACAGTACGGGAAACAGCTCATGCGGAAACAAGGGGGGTGGGGGGAATAAAAGTCCCCTAAGCGCTGCTCCTGTAAAAGCAAACTGAGTCAAATGGCCAAACGAAAGCTCAGTCTCCATTAAACATTGATATTTTTTTTTCGGAAAGGGTTTGTGTGTTGCCTGTATTTAGTGTCGTGTGGAAAGTAAAGGGATTTGTCTTTGGAGAGCATGATGAACTACTCTCTGGTGTTGATATTTGGTGGAGGCTGTTGTTATTATTAAGTATTATTATTATTATTATTATTATTATTATTATTATTATTATTATTATTATTATTAATATTACTACTACTACTACTACTACTACTACTTATACTACTAGTCTACTACTACTACTACTACTACTACTGCAACAAAAATAACAACTGCAACTCCTCCTCCTCCTCTTACTACTACTACTACTACTACTACTACTACTACTACTACTACTACTACTACTACTGTTATTGTTGCTATTATAATTTTTTATCATCCCGCCTTTCCTTGCAGGGTTCGGAATTACCCAACCAAGATACGTGACCGGACCGGTAACCCCGAGGACCTGTCCAGATGGGAGGTGCAGCGAGAGTTCCGGTTGGCCACGGAGGTGAGAGAGAGAGAGAGAGAGAGAGAGAGAGAGAGAGAGAGAGAGAGATTGTTTGCTTGAAATGGAAATGAAGAAAGTGGAATTGAAAGGCAAGAAGAGCAGAAAAAGAGGAATAAAATCAGGCAGCTCACATATATAGACAGAGAACAAAGGGATTAAAATTGATAGATACACACACACTTATTCAATGTGCTTTAGTAATTTATGTAAATATTTCTGGTTGATTTATTTTTGTTAGGTATTTATTTATGTTTTGTCTCATGCATATTTTATTTATTTATTTATTTATTTTACTTATTTTCTTTACGTTTCGGCCTATGGTATCGGTAAGCTTTCTTGGAGGGGCCGGATGGTCGGCCCCAGCCCGTTATGGCGCAGGCCACGTTTTCAGTGGCGCCATTTTTTGCTTCATGCTGCCCCCCAGAGCTCATCTTTGAGCCTCTCTTTAGAGAGAGAATCTAAGAGTCAGGGTTGACAGGCGGTCCTCAGGACAGCGTGTGGGTAGTCGTTAGGCCACTCGGCGGTGACTGAATAACCCATGCTGTGTGGCGGGCAGGACTGGAACCTACGTCCTCCTGGACACTGCGCCGGCACGCTAACCACTCAGCCACCGCCTCCCCATTTAGCAATGGTTTATTCTTTTATGTGTGACTGATTGATTGACTCAGTCTTATTCATGCACATATTCATTAAGCCAGTGTTTATATATTTGTTTATTCATGTATGTCGTTAACTTACCTATTTGTGAGCCAATTTGTTACCGTTCTTCCTGTGACCTCATCACTTGCGTACTCGTGTCCTCATGGTTCTCCCCCTCGGCAGGTGTGGGACCGAGTGTCCCGCCTCCACTTCAAGGAGCTGGAACACAACCCCGACGAGGCGGACATCAGGATAGACTTCAAAACGTGAGGGAACATGTCTGCGCCCTCTCTCTCTCTCTCTCTCTCTCTCTCTCTCTCTCTCTCTCTGGATATTGTTCTCATTTTCTTGTCATACTATTTTATTTTTGTATTTCTTTCCCCGTTTTCTTTACTCGTGTTCGTCAATTTTCTCTCAACTCTCTCTCTCTCTCTCTCTCTCTCTCTCTCTCTCATCTTACTCATGATTGCTTCTGAGAATGAGTTTTTTTTATATATAATCTACTTTCTACCCCATTCATAACATTATCTAACCTCTTCTTCAAGTTCTAAATATGTGTTCGCATCAACTAAGTAATTATCGGCTTGGCTTCTTATGTTGGTCTAACTTTCCCATTTATGAGCCAGTTCGTGCCAGCCAGCCTGTCACCCATTTGAAACTGTATCCTTTTTTAAGCAATCTGATCTCTAAAGTCTTCAATCATATCTGCATCATCTACATCATTATCTGGTTGGCTTATTCTGTGTGTTGACTTTCCCAAATGTACGCCAGTTCTTGCTACTCTCTTCTCTCATGTATCCGTAAATTCCCCATCCCCTTAAAAGTCTATCCTAAAAAGTCTTTCTTAATCATATCTATCATATTTACTTACCGCTTAGCTTATTCTGTGTATTGACTTTAATATAGATTCACCAGTTCTTGCTAATCTCCAGTTGTCATGTATCCTATCTGAAACTTTATCCTTATTAAAGTTATCTAGTCTCTAAAGTCTTCGATCATGTCTGCATCATCTACGTAATTACCCGCTTAGCTTATTCTGTGTATTGACTTTCCTATACGTTCACCAGTCCTTGCTAATCCTCTGTTCTCCTGTCTCCTATCTGAAACTGTATCCTTATTAAAGTTTTCTAATCTCTAAAGTCTTCAATCACATCTGCATCATCTACGTAATTACCCGCTTAGCTTATTCTGTGTATTGACTTTCCTATATGTATGCCAGTTCTTGCTAATCCTCTGTTCTCCTGTATCCGATCTGAAACTGTATCCTTATTAAAGTTATCTAATCTCTAAAGTCTTCAATCACATCTGCATCATCTACTTAATTATCTGGTTAGCTTATTCTGTGTATTGACTTTCCTATATGTACGCCAGTTCTTGCTACTCTCCTGTTCTCCTGTATCCGATCATAAATTTCATCCTTATTAAAGTTATCTAATCTCTAAAGTCTTCAATCATATCTGCATCATCTACATCATTATCTGGTTAGCTTATTCTGTGTATTGACTTTAATATAGATTCACCAGTTCTTGCTAATCTCCAGTTGTCATGTCTCCTATCTGAAACTGTATCCTTATTAAAGTTTTCTAATCTCTAAAGTCTTTAATCACATCTGCATCATCTACGTAATTACCTGCTTAGCTTATTCTGTGTATTCACTTTCCTATATGTTCACCTGTTCTTGGTAATCTGTTCCTCATTCACATTTATAATTTTCACTCATTTGTTCATCAGCTACACATCATCTGCTTAGGTTATCTGTTCATTCACCTTCCTATGCTTGCCAGTTCTTGCTAATCTCCTGTTCATCATTTATATATAGCTATCTAACCTACGCCTCCGTGGTCTAGTGGTCAGCGTGCCTGGCTTCTACTCCGCGGGCCCGGGTTCGAATCCCGGCCCGGGCTATTGGCATGCAGCTCACCCATCTGTTCATCCTCCCTCTCGGGCTGGTCGATAAATGGGTACCTGGGGAAACCTGGGGAAGGTAAACTGTGGTAACCTGGATGTCACACTGGCCCTGTGTCCCGGGGTAATGGGCTCCCTCCCACCACAGGCTCAAGGGCCAATGTTATGGAGATGAGCACCGAGGCCACGCGCTGCTACAACGTATGCCCCCCAACTTTACCTTTATGTAACCTCCATTTATAATTTTCAGTCATTTGTTCATCAGCTACACATCATCTGCTTGGGTTCTTCCACTCATCCACCTTTCTATTTGTGAGTCAGTTCTTGTCTCCTTCTCAGTCTCCCTCCTTTTCCTCATCCATAATGTTTCCTAGTCTCCATGTCTGCATCAATTTTATATTTATTTGATTAACTTGTTCCACCTCTCCACTTTCCTATTGGTAATCCATATAGTTTGTGTCAATATCCTTTTTGAACTTGAATAGATTTAGTTTATACCCATTGCTATGTAATTATAATCTTCTGGAGATGACCACAAAGACCACACAATGACAGCGTATGCCCTCAACCTTCCCTTTGCTTACCTTCCTCCCCGTCCCCACAGCGGGTATCACGGAGACGGCTACCCCTTCGATGGCGCCGGCCGCACCCTCGCCCACGCCTTCTACCCTGGCCGAGGCATTGGCGGGGATATGCACTTTGATGACGAGGAGCCGTGGGTGCAACACAAGGACACAGACCATAGTGAGTGTTGCCTGTGTTGTGTTGAGCTGGGTTAGGTGTTGTGTGTTGAGTGTTGTGCTGTGTGAGTGACTGGAGTTAATGACATGTTGGGTGCTGTGCTAACCCGTCCGCTGCAATTGGCACGGATTTTGCCTTCAATGGTAGCCTGGTAACATACACTCCAAGGTCTTTCTCTGCCTCTGTGGTGGATAATGGAGTGCTTCCCATATGGTACTGGTATGCTCGATTGCCCCTCCCAAGCTTCATTTAATTGTAACATCCACTTTTTGCTCCACTCCTATAGCTTGGTGATGTCTGCTTGTAACAAATCCACAGTCAAGGGGTTAACTCCCATTCCACTCACATTCCTCTGCCACCCCACACTCATCCCCTTGTCACCCCTCTCAGCCTGGGCGCGGGTGAGTCTGTTCATCACGGCGGCACATGAGTTGGGTCACGCGCTGGGGCTCTACCATTCGGATGTGGAGGGTGCGTTGATGAGCCCCTACCTTATCAAATTCCCCAGCACTTTCCGCCTGCCTGAGGATGACGTACGGGGGATACAGGAGCTCTATGGTGAGTGTCTGGGATACTGTTGGGAGGAGTAGGTGTGATATGCCAGTATTCAAATAAGGACGGAAAAATTGAGTTGTAGGAAGCAAAAGGAAGGTTAAGTGTTGTAGTCTGGGTGTTGTGGGGAGGAGGATGTGGAGCCAGTATTCAAATAAGGACGGAAAAATTGAGTTGTTGGCTATGTGTTGTAGTCTGGATGTTGTGGGGAGGAGGAGGTGGAGCCAGTATTCAAATAAGGATGGAAAAATTGAGTTGTTGGTTGTGTTGTAGTCTGGGTGTTGTAGGGAGGAGGTGTAATGAGCCAGTATTCAAATAAGGACAGAAAAATTGAGTTGTTGGTTGTGTTGTAGTCTGGGTGTTGTAGGGAGGAGGATGTGGAGCCAGTATTCAAATAAGGACAGAAAAATTGAGTTGTAGGAAGCAAAAGGATGGTTAAGTATCGTAAGTATAACTACAAGTATCGCCGGAAACCGTTACTTATAGCTACTTACAATACTTAACCTTCCACTTATAACTACTTAGAATACTTAACCTACCTTTTGCTTCCTATATCTCTCTTTTTCCGTCCTTATTTAAATACTGGCATTACAGAGGGAAGAGAAGAGTGTTGAATGGAGGGTATCAGGTCACCTCTCCTCTGAAATTGACCTCTCTTTCGGCCACTCCTCTGAACTCTTTTCCATAGGAGCAGTGATAAGCTTTTTTTTTATTTACATTATTGATTTATTTATTTTTTTAAGCCCTTGAACTGTCTTTCGGCCACTCCTCTGAACTCTTTTCCATAGGAGTAGTGATAAGCTTTTTTTTTTTTACATTATTGATTTATTTATTTTTTTAAGCCCTTGAACTGTCTTTCGGCCACTTCTCTGAACTCTTTTCCATAGGAGCAGTGATAAGCTTTTTTTTTATTTACATTATTGATTTATTTATTTTTTTAAGCCCTTGAACTGTCTTTCGGCCACTTCTCTGAACTCTTTTCCATAGGAGCAGTGATAAGCTTTTTTTTTATTTACATTATTGATTTATTTATTTTTTTAAGCCCTTGAACTGTCTTTCGGCCACTCCTCTGAACTCTTTTCCATAGGAGCAGTGATAAGCTTTTTTTTTATTTACATTATTGATTTATTTATTTTTTTAAGCCCTTGAACTGTCTTTCGGCCACTTCTCTGAACTCTTTTCCATAGGAGCAGTGATAAGCTTTTTTTTTATTTACATTATTGATTTATTTATCTTTTTAAGCCCTTGAACTGTCTCTTTTGCCGTAAAAAAAAAAAGGTATGGAAGAATCGTGAAATGAAGATACCAGCCAATAATTCTCCTCCTCCTCCTCCTCATCCTCCTTATCCTCCGCAGGGGTGGACGAGAACTGGGAGCCTGAGCCGTACCCCTCTCCCAAGCCCCCCACCACCACCCCCCGCCCCGTCACGCCCAAACCCATCGTGCCCACCACCCCCCATCGGCCCCCCAAGAAGCCCTCGGACAGGCCGGACACGTGCAACACAGACTACGACGCGATCTCGGTCATCCGCCAGGAAATATACATCTTCAAGGGGAAGGTAAGGGGGGGGCGGAGGTGTGTGTGTGTGTGTGTGTGTGTGTGTGTGTGTGTGTGTGTGTGTGTGTGTGTGTGTTGTAGTATATATAAATTAGTGTACTTCCCTCCCTCCTTCCTTCCTTCCTTCCTTTCTTTCTTTCTTTCTTTCTTTCTTTCTATCTTTCTTTCTTTTCTTCCTCTCTCTCCTTCCTTCTTTCCTTCCTTCCTTCCTTTCTTTCTTTCTTTCTTTCTTTCTATCTTTCTTTCTTTCTTTTCTTCCTCTCTCTCCTTCCTTCTTTCCTTCCTTCCTTCCTTCCTTTCTTTCTTTTTATCTTTCTTTCTTTTCTTCCTCTCCTTCCTTCCTTCCTTCCTTTCTTTCTTTCTTTCTTTCTTTCTTTTCTTCCTCTCTCTCCTTCCTTCTTTCCTTCGTTTCTTTCTTTCTTTCTTTCTTTCTTTCTTTCTTTCTTTTCTTCCTCTCTCTCCTTCCTTCTTTCCTTCCTTCCTTTCTTTCTTTCTTTCTTTCTTTCTTTCTTTCTTTTCTTCCTCTCTCTCCTTCCTTCTTTCCTTCCTCCCTTCCTTCCTTCCTTCCTTTCTTCCTTTTCTTTTTCTTCCTCTCTCTACTTCCTTCCTTCCTTTCTTTCCTTTCCTTCCTTCCTTCCTCTTTCTATTTCCTTCCTTTCTTCCTTTCTTGTTTTTTCTGATTATTATTCGCTTGTTAATTTATTTTCTTTGTATTTTTTATTTGTATTTTTTGTTTCCATTATTTTTTCTTTCTTTGATTGTGTGTTTTTTTTATGCCGATGTGACCAATCAACTAATCAATTATACTCTTCCTCCTCCTCCTCCTCCTCTTTTTTTTCCTTCTCCTCCTCCTCCTTCTCTTTCTGCTATATTATTTGTCTCCTTCCATTCCTCCATCTCTACTCTTCACTCCTCCTCCTCCTCCTCCTCCTCCTCCTCCTCACAGTACTTCTGGCGGGTAGACGCGAGAGGGAACCTTCTACCGAACTACCCAGCAGAGATCTCTCGGTTCTGGTCCAAGCTACCAACCAACATCACCCACATCGACGCAGTGTACGAGAGGCCACACGACGCCAACATCGTGTTCTTCATCGGTGAGTGCGAGCGAAGAGACGTTCCTGTTAACCTGTCCGCTGCAATTGGCACGGATTTGGCCTTCACTGGTAGCCTGGTAACATACACTCCCAGGTCTTTCTCTGCCTCTGTGGTGGATAGTGGAGTGTTTCCCATGTGGTATTGGTGTGCTGGATATCCCTTCACTGGTAGCCTGGTAACATACACTCCCAGGTCTTTCTCTGCCTCTGTGGTGGATAGTGGAGTGTTTCCCATGTGGTATTGGTGTGCTGGATATCCCTTCACTGGTAGCCTGGTAACATACACTCCCAGGTCTTTCTCTGCCTCTGTGGTGGATAGTGGAGTGTTTCCCATGTGGTATTGGTATGCTGGATATCCCTTCACTGGTAGCCTGGTAACATACACTCCCAGGTCTTTCTCTGCCTCTGTGGTGGATAGTGGAGTGTTTCCCATGTGGTATTGGTGTGCTGGATATCCCTTCACTGGTAGCCTGGTAACATACACTCCCAGGTCTTTCTCTGCCTCTGTGGTGGATGGTGGAGTGTTTCCCATGTGGTATTGGTGTGCTGGATACCCTTTCACTGGTAGCCTGGTAACATACACTCCCAGGTCTTTCTCTGCCTCTGTGGTGGATAGTGGAGTGTTTCCCATGTGGTATTGGTGTGCTGGATATCCCTTCACTGGTAGCCTGGTAACATACACTCCCAGGTCTTTCTCTGCCTCTGTGGTGGATAGTAGTGTGTTTCCCATGTGGTATTGGTGTGCTGGATATCCCTTCACTGGTAGCCTGGTAACATGCACTCCCAGGTCTCTCTGCCAGGCTACCAGTGAAGGACAAATCCGTGCCAACCGCAGCGGACAGGTTAAAAGATTAGGCGATATCCATATTCCTTACAGCTGACCTTCCCTCGCCCCTCCCTCACACCTCCCTCCTCCCCCAGGCGACAAGTTCTATGTGTGCCGAGGTAACCAGGAGCTGCTGAAGGTGGGCCGTCTCAAGAACCTGGGGCTGCCGATGGACCTCAAGAAGATAGACGCGGCCTTCGTGTGGGGGTACAACGGGCGGACGTACTTCTTCGCCAACACCATGTACTGGAGGTGTGTGTGTGTGTGTGTGTGTGTGTGTGTGTGTGTGTGTTTGTTTATTTTTTTATTTGTTTGTTTATTTATTTATTTTTTTTTTCGTCATCTTGCTTGGCCTATGTGCTCCCCAGATCTTATTTTATTTATGTTTTTTTTTTATGGTGAAGGAAACATCTCAAGGGCAAAAAAATAAAGAAAACTATAATGAAAAAAAAGCAGCCGGGAAATGATGAAAAAAAAGTAGAAGATAAGAAAAAGAGGAAAGGAAACGGCGAAAAAATGTAGAGAATAAGGAAAAGAGGAAAGAAAATGATGAAAAAAGTAGAAAATAAGAAAATAATGAAAAAAAGTAGAAAATAAAGAATAGAGTAAAGAAAATTATGAAAAAAAGTAAAAAAATAAGAAAACAATGAACAAAAAGTAGAAATTAAGGAAAAGAGGAAAGAAAACAATAAAAAAAAAGTATAAAAAAAAGAAAACAATGAACAAAAAGTAGAAATTAAGGAAAAGAGGAAAGAAAACAATGAAAAAAAAGTAAAAAATAAGAAAACAATGAACAAAAAGTAGAAATTAAGGAAAAGAGGAAAGAAAACAATGAAAAAAGAGTAAAAAAATAAGAAAACAATGAACAAAAAGTAGAAAATAAAGAAAAGAGTAAAGAAAATTATGAAAAAAAGTAAAAAAAAAAAGAAAACAATGAACAAAAAGTAGAAATTAAGGAAAAGAGGAAAGAAAACAATGAAAAAAAAGTAAAAAAATAAGAAAACAATGAACAAAAAGTAGAAATTAAGGAAAAGAGGAAAGAAAACAATGAAAAAAAAGTAAAAAAATAGGAAAACAATGAAAAAAAAGTAAAAAAATAAGAAAACAATGAACAAAAAGTAGAAATTAAGGAAAAGAGGAAAGAAAACAATGAAAAAAAAGTAAAAAAATAGGAAAACAATGAAAAAAAAGTAAAAAAAATAAGAAAACAATGAACAAAACGTAAAAAATAAGAAAAAAGTTCCAATTTCCTTTACATTCAATGAGTTATGCACTATTTTTCCTTACAGTAACTCCCCTTGAAACAGAATCCCTCCCCTGTGCCTCACCTTCCCTCCCCTGTGCCTCACCTTCCCTCCCCTGTGCCTCACCTTCCCTCCCCTGTGCCTCACCTTCCCTCCCCGTTGCAGGTTTGACGAGAGCATCCAACACGTGGAGCTGGACTACCCGCGGGCCATGGACATGTGGCAAGGCGTGCCCTACAACATCGACTCGGCCTTCAAGCATAACGGTAAGCCTCGGACCATGCCGTTTATCACATTAGCCCAAGTCTGTAGAAGAGGTGAAGTCTGGGATATACATGATGTTGTGATGAGATGTTGTGACGATGTGGTGACGTACGTAGTGGTTAGCATGCTTACCTACGAATCTGTATGCTATAGCTACACATGGCCTTAGTGCTCATCTCTGTATCATTGGCCGAAGACTGAATCGGACCATGCTATTCACTCCCTTTGTAATGCCAGATTTTTGTAAGGAAAGGAAAATGTATGTAGGAGTCGAAAGTGTGGGCAAATAAGTGTTAAGTGTTAAGTGAGAGGCCGCAGTGACTGTTAGCTTTCCCACTTAACACTTAACACTTGTTTGCCCATACTTTTAACTCCTACATACATTTTCCCTTACAAAAATCCACCTTATATACTCACGAGGGGCATATTCTTAAACATTTCATCCCCCGAGCACACACGCATTTGGCTTTCGTAGGAGTTTTAGGGCTTTCCAGAGGTAGTTTCATGACCCTGGTGGTAGTTTGACCCTTCCTCTGTACCGTGAACCTAAAATATCACACATTTGACAAGGTCTTAGTAGGAGTTTTAGGGCTTTCCAGAGGTAGTTTCATGACCCTGGTGGTAGTTTGACCCTTCCTCTGTACCGTGAACCTAAAATATCACACATTTGACAAGGCCTTGGTAGGAGTTTCAGGGCTTTCCAGAGGTAGTTTCATGACCCTGGTGGTAGTTTGACCCTTCCTCTGTACCGTGAACCTAAAATATCACACATTTGACAAGGTCTTAGTAGGAGTTTCGGGCATTTCCAGGGATAGTTTTATGACCCTTGTTGTAGTTTGACCCTTCCTCTGTACCATGAACCTAGAATATCACACATTTGACAAGGCCTTAGTAGGAGTTTTAGGGCTTTCCAGAGGTAGCTTCATGACCCTTCTGGTAGTTTGACCCTTCCTCTGTACCGTGAACCTAGAATATCACACATTTGACAAGGCCTTGGTAGGAGTTTCAGGGCTTTCCAGAGGTAGTTTCATGACCCTGGTGGTAGTTCGACCCTTCATCTGTACCATGAACCTAGAATATCACACATTTGACAAGGTCTTCGCAGGAGTTTCGGGCATTTCCAGGGATAGTTTTAAGACCCTGGTGGTAGTTTTGACCCTTCCTCTGTACCGTGAACCTAAAATATCACACATTTGACAAGGCCTTCGTAGGAGTTTCGGGCATTTCCAGGGATAGTTTTATGACCCTGGTGGTAGTTTTGACCCTTCCTCTGTACCGTGAACCTAAAATATCACACATTTGACAAGGCCTTCGTAGGAGTTTCGGGCATTTCCAGGGATAGTTTTATGACCCTGGTGGTAGTTTTGACCCTTCCTCTGTACCGTGAACCTAAAATATCACACATTTGACAAGGCCTTCGTAGGAGTTTCGGGCATTTCCAGGGATAGTTTTATGACCCTTCTGGTAGTTTGACCCTTCCTCTGTACCATGAACCTAAGATACCACTCATAAGAACCCAATTAATCTCCTTTTTGGGGCTCTGGAAATAGTTAGCATAAGAGGTAAAGGTGTTTAACAATATCAGGCTTATTTTTCTGCCTCCTGGATCATGTTTTCACTCACTCTCACACTCACTCACTCACTCACTCACTCACTCACTCACTCTCTCTCACTCACACTCACTCACTCACTCACTCGCTCACTCACTCGCTCGCTCTCTCTCTCCACCAGGCACGACGTACTTCTTCCAAGGCAAAGTTTTCTGGGAGTTCGATGACTTCCGCATGAAGGTCAAACCCAAGTCGCCGGCCCTGTCTGCCCCGTTCTGGCTCGGCTGCCCCAACACAGAGAACCCGTACTTCCTGGAAACGACCGTCACCCACACCACCAGCCCCGCCCCCGCCCCGCCCAGCCCCGCCACTACCGCCATTGCCATCCTTGTCCTGATTATGCTTCTTTTGCCAAGGTAGAAGGGGACGGTGAAGGGTCATTGCCTGAGTGCGCATTTCTGTATCATCGGCTGAAGACTAAAGTAACATTGGGGTATATCCTGTAGTTCTTGCCTCAGTGCGTACATTTGTCACATTAACCCAAGTCGGTAGAAGAGGTGAAGTCTGTGGTATATGCTGTAGTTGTTGCCTCAGTGCGCATTTCTGTTTCATCGGCTGAAG
Organism: Eriocheir sinensis; assembly: GCF_024679095.1. NCBI lineage: Eukaryota > Metazoa > Arthropoda > Malacostraca > Decapoda > Varunidae > Eriocheir > Eriocheir sinensis. The sequence continues at coordinate 3,537,738 of NC_066568.1, forward strand.
ACTGAAGTAACATTGGGGTATATCTTGTAGTTCTTGCCTCAGTGCGTACATTTGTCACATTAACCCAAGTCTGTAGAAGAGGTGAAGTCTGTGGTATATGCTGTAGTTGTTGCCTCAGTGCGCATTTCTGTATCATCGGCCGAAACTGAGGTAACATCGGGGTATATCTTGTAGTTGTTGCTTCAGTGCTCACATTTGTCACATTAACCCAAGTCTGTGAGGTGAAGTCTGGGGTATATGCTATAGCTACACATGGCCTTAGTACACATCTCTGTATCATCGGCCGAAACTGAGGTAACATCAGGGTATATCCTGTAGTTGTTGCCCCAGTGCGCACGTTTGTCACATTAACCCAAGTCTGTTGAAGAGTTGATGTCTGGGGTATATGCTATAGCTACACATGGCCTTAGTGCTCATCTCTGTATCATCGGCCGAAACTGAAGTAACATTGGGGTATATCCTGTAGTTGTTGCCTCAATGCGCACGTTTGTCACATTAACCCAAGTCTGTAAGGTGAAGTCTGGGGTATATGCTATAACTACACATGGCCTTAGTGCTCATCTCTGTATCATTGGCCAAAGATTCAAGTAACATTGGGGTATATCCTGTAGTTGTTGCCTCAGTGCTCACGTTTGTCACATTAGCCCAAGTCTGTAGAGGAGTTGATGTCTAGGGTATATGCTATAGCTACACATGGCCTTAGTGCTCATCTCTGTATCATTGGGCAAAACTGAAGTAACATTGGGGTATATTCTGTAGTTGTTGCCTCAGTGCGCACGTTTGTCACATTAACCCAAGTCTGTGAGGTGACGTCTGGGATATATGCTATAACTACACATGGCCTTAGTGCGCATCTCTGTATCATTGGCCGAAGACTCAAGTAACATTGGGGCATATCCTGTAGTTGTTGCCTCAGTGTGCACGTTTGTCACATTAACCCAAGTCTGTAAGGTGAAGTCTGGGGTATATGCTAAAGCTACACATGGCCTTAGTGCTCATCTCTGTATCCTTGACTTGTGGTGGGTACGGAATCGCTATCCAAAATCCCGGGCGAGTGTGACATCCCGGGGATCATAGCTTACATTTTCCAGCTATTCACAGGTACTGGGGTATATGCTATTGCTACACATCGCCTTAGTGCTCATCTCTGTATCCTTGAGCTGTGGTGGGTACGGAATCGCTATCCATATTCCCGGGTGAGTGTGACATTCCCGGGGACCATAGCTTACATGTCCCAGGTGTTCACAAGTATACCCATTTATCGAGCAGGCTAATATTAATGTAAGGGTGGAGAGTTTGGCGGGCTCGGTGTCATCTGCCAACGCCGGGATTCTAACTGTGGTACATGGATTTGTCGCTAAGCTTTCTGCCACTATACTGCCGAGGAATTTTTTGTGATTTTTTGTGATTTTTTTTCTCTCATTCACACTTGTTTACGTTTTGTCTTTCTTTTTTTTTTAACCACTTTCTTTGTTTTAATTTCTGTGTTTTTTTCTTTTCTTTCTCGTTCACACCTATATGAACTTTTTTTTCTTTTTTTTTTACCATATTTTTCTTTCTGTTTTAATTTCTGTTTTTTTTTCTTTTCTTTCTCGTTCACACCTATATGAACTTTTTTTTTCTTTTTTTTTTACCATATTTTTCTTTCTGTTTTAATTTCTGTGTTTTTTCTTTTCTTTTTTATTCCCACTTTTATTGATTTTTTTTAACCACTTTTTTTTTTTTTTTTTACACTTTTATTTACATTTTTTTCTTTTTTTAATCACTTTTCTTTCTGTTTTAATTTGTTTTGTTTTTTTCTTTTTTTCTTATTCCCACTTTTATCAACATTTTTTTTCTTTCTTTTTTTTCAACCAATTTTCTTTCTGTTTTAATTTCCATGTTTTTTTCTCTTTTTTTCTCATTCCTATTTTCTCTCCATTATTTTTTCTTTTCATTCCTGTTTTCTTTCTTCCTTTCTTTTTCTAATTTCTTTTTTCTTCTTTTCTCTTGTCTCATTCTTACTTTCCTTGTTTTCTTTTTCTTGTTTTCTTTCCCCATGATGTTCTCTAATTGATTTGTTTGTTTGTTTCATTATATCGTTTGTCCTCATCATCATTATTATTATTATTATCATTATTATTATTATCGTCATCAACAAGGTCTAAATTTATGTCAACTAAGAGTGGCTCGCTTCCATCCTTTCCTGTGTATGTCTGTCTGTTTGTTTATGGGACTTGTTTCCTTGTTTTCTGAGGGCAATATCAAGGTCTGAATTTACGTCAACAAAGAGTGGCTCGCTTCCTTTTCTGTTTACTTGTCTGTTAGTTTGTTTATCTATGACATTTGTTTGTTTCCGGTGCTTGTTTCCTTGTTTCCTAGGTTCATTTGTTATTGTTTGCTGCTTGTTTGCTTGTTTTTCTTTCAGTCACACACACTCATATCGATCGCTTCTTCATTTCTCTCTCTTTTTTTCTTTTCTAATTTTTTTCAATTTTTTTCCCCTTTGTCTAATTTCTATTTTTTTCTTTGTTTTCTGGCGAGCAAGGGTTTGTTTTCCTAGTCTTTATTTCGTGACTTAATTTTCTGGGTTGTTCTCTATCCCTCTATCTATCTCTGTATCTATCTGTGTTGCCGAAACCGCGGTAACGCATTTAAAAAAGTCTGTAATATTACACCGCTGAAGTTCCTGGTTGCTCTGTACCTATCTGTCTATCTAACTGCATATTTATCTCTGTCTCTCTATATATTAACCCGGTAGCAGCGGGGATCATGTTTCTTAATGGTCCCTCTAAGCGAGAATAATGAGAAAAAATCATCACTCACACAAACCATTTCATAATATATATTGAAGCATTTGTGATCAGTTTATGTATCATCTATTTTGGGGGGTTTAAATCATGCCACAAATTTGACCCGTCGCTGCTACACGGTACTTTACCACAAATTTGGCCCGTCGCTGCTACACGGTAAAGCCACAAATTTGGCCCGTCGCTGCTACACGGTAAAGCCACAAATTTGGCCCGTCGCTGCTACACGGTAAAGCCACAAATTTGGCCCGTCGCTGCTACACGGTAAAGCCACAAATTTGGCCCGTCACTGCTACACGGTAAAGCCACAAATTTGACCCGTCGCTGCTACCGGGTTAATCTATCATTGTTTCACGCCATTCCTTCTCCCGACACTCAACTCATGACAACGCTACTATTATTTAATCCAACGTGGGTCGACGCTTTCATGTACGTCACTATGTATTCCTAAGTTTGTGTGTGTGTGTATATTATCTACTCTGCTTGTACATATACTTAGCTCCACCTGGTGTGAAGTGGAGGCGGAAGGTGGGAGTGGAAGTGGGCGGAAGTATGCGTTGATATTTATTGCTTGGTTGTTAGCATGTAAGTTTTTTATATGCGTAGTTGATAATCAGTTCTTGCCGGAAGTATAGGAAGATTTGCATATATGTCTGCCAGTCTGTAGGTTAATTTGTATGTATTATTTCCGACTGTATCCGAAATTGACCTCTATTTTGGCTACTCTTTACTTTAATCTATTTTGGGAGTGGTGAGTAGTGAGCTTTTTTTTTTTTTCCACTTTTTGTTACCCTTGAGCCGTCTCCTTTGTTGTAAAAAAAAAAAATCCATACCTGTCATAAGCCTCGGAAACTTGTCATAAGCATCAGAGAGAGTCGATTGAACCTTCTATTATAAGTATTGCGTATAGTGCTAGTAGGCTATCTTGAGGGGTCTCTCGGATAGCCCCAGTCCGATAGTGGCACAGACGTATTTTATTTATAGTGGTTCCTGTGATGTATGACTCTTCCCTGGCCCGTGCTGCCCCCCGGTGATCCACTTGACTGTCGCTGAAGTTACGGTAGACTGGAGATCTGGGCAGCATGTGGGTGATTTTCCGACACTTGGCGACGGTTGAAAATTGTCAGTGAGCATTGGTGGGATTTGAACCTAAGCCCTCAAGATCATGACCTCTGCTAACTGACCTCTCGCCACACGGTTAAAAAGGTCCGCCATTAAACGTCTAATCTCATACTGAAAGAAGTGATGAAGAATTTGATCTGAACTCTCTCCTTCCCTCCTCCTCCCTGCCTCATCCTCTCCCTTCATATCTCCCTCCCTCCCTTCCACGTCCGATTGGTTCGATGGGAGATGAAGGGAGGGAGGGAGAGAGAGGAAGGGAGGAGGGAGAGGATGATGATCGTGATGATATAAGAACCGAGTGGAGTAAGTCGTACAGTAAACTGGTGACCTTACTCTGTTTGTATGACCTTAATTGCGTATATCCTGTGTCTGAATAAGTGTATGCAAGTATTATTTAAGGAATGGAGAAAGAAGACTGATATTAGGTTAAGAGAGAGAGAGAGAGAGAGAGAGAGAAATACCTGTAGAAGATCATTCCATTTGTCTTGTGTGAGCTAATGAGAGTAATTAGAGATACGCGCAGGTAGATATATAGGTAAACAATAAATAAATTAATTAATAACATAAATAAATACTCATATAGATAAAATAGAAGATACGTAAATGACATAATAATCAAATGAAACACCGTAAGTTTTAAGTGTTTGTGCGTTTGTGTGTGTGTGTGGATAATCTGTAACGCCTTTTTTTTTACGTGTGTGTGTGTGTGTGTGTGTTAATTTTTGTCCTGGATTTTTTATTTATTTTTTTATTTTTTATTTTTTTAATGAATATTTTGTAACGGTCGTGCGTCCTCCCCTGGCATGAGGTGCGTGGGTGTCCCCTTGGCGGTCTACACACTGCATTTTTTTTTTTTTTTTTTTTTTTTTTTTTAAGGGACAATTTCGGGGTTGCCTATTTCGTATCTTGCTAATAATTGTTTTCCGGGTTTTTTGGATTTTTTTTGTGTGTGTTTCTGTGGCTTTTTTTTATTTATCATTTATCATTAACTAAACCTGTGGATTGCTCTTTTAGGTCAGTATTTCATTACAGCACCTTTTTTTTTTTTTTTTTTAAGGGACAATTTCGGGGTTGCATATTTTGTATCTTGCTAATAATTGTTTTCCGGGTTTCGGGCTTTCTTTGTGTGTGTGTTTCTGTGACTTTTTTTATGTATTATTTATCATTAACTAGACCTGTGGATTGCTTTATTTGGTCAATATTTAATTACAGGACATTTTTTCTTAATTTTGCTTTGAGGTGTTGTCTATATAAAAGCTCGTAAATCACTCCTGTTTTGTTCAATATCTCGTAACGTTAGCTATTATTTATTTCTTCTTTTTTAGCTTTTTTTGTGTGTGTTCTCTTTTTGTTCAATATCTCGTAACACTATTATTTATTTCTTCTTTTTTAGCTTTTTTTGTGTGTGTTCTCTTTTTGTTCAATATCTCGTAACACTATTATTTATTTCTAAACACATTTTACTTATTTCCCATCAATTTCTCCCTTTTCTGAATCTGTTTTTCTTCCCGTTTTCACCTTTCAATTTCTTTCTCCTTTTTTGAATGGACGAAAAAAATAAAACACGTGAATTCATACTCCTATACCACTCTCGCTGCTGCTAACGATGCCATCCACGTATATATATAAATAAAGAAATACTCTACACATAAGGACACACTCACCCCTCTCGCTTAGTGTGTTCAGAAAGTACCGCTGTTTTCCTTTTTTTCGAACGTATGTGTTAAAGAAAAATATGGTTTGTATGGAGACATAGATATATATATAATTTTTCTATGCATATGTAAGGGTGGATGTGTAGTTTTTAAGATTATACAATTATCACTGGGGGCTTTGTGTGTGTGTGTGTGTGTGTGTGTGTGTGTGAGAGAGAGAGAGAGAGCGAGAGAGGGAGAGAGAGATATTCTGTATTCCTCCTTTTTTTATTTTATTGTTTTTTTTAACATTATGTTCTAAGTTTGTTTTCTTTTCTTATTTTTTCACTTATTTTTTGTATTTTGTGAAAGTGTATTTTATGTAGATATTATTTTTTTATTATTATTATCATCATTATTAATTAGTGTGTGTGTGTGTGTGTGTGTGTGTGTGTGTGTGTGTGTGTGTGTGTGTGTGTGTGTGTGTGTGTGTTACCTGTGCACCCACTTATTCTCACCTGCTAACGAGGCTATCAAGGTGTAACGACCCAATCACTGCTGCCCTGCTAGTCACCTGCTGCTTGCTACTGCTCATGAGAGAGAGAGAGAGAGAGAGAGAGTTAGTTCAGTATGTTAAAGAAGTAAATTAGAAGTATTATCGATAACACACACACACACACACACACACACACACACACACACACACACACACACACACACACACACACACACACACACACACACACACACACACACACACACACACACACACACACTCTCATATATACACTACATAATCTTAAGCATTTTTTATAACATACTGCATCTTTATTATTATTATTATTATTATTATTATTATTATTATTATCATTATCATTATTAAAGACAGCACAACCACTGCCTATTATTATTAGTTATGTATATGTATAATTGTGTACGTATTAATTTTATGTATACGGTGTGTGTGTGTGTGTGTGTGTGTGTGTGTGAGAGAGAGAGAGAGAGAGAGAGAGAGATCAGTATTTGCCTTTCTTTCCCTTATTTTGTACATCGTTGAGGGTTGGTTGCTTTTTCGTATACCGGTGTGTCTGTCTGTCTGTCTGTCTGTCTGTCTGTCCGTCTGTACATATAGCCGCTTCCGCAAGGCCTGAATCAATACACACTTCACGATATACAAGTTGTTTTCTTGCCCTAAAACTCCATTCAGCCCTGTCATATGAAGGTAAAAGTAGAGTTAAGGACATATACTACTACTACTACTACTACTACTACTACTACTACTACTTCTACTACACTACCACTACTACTACTAGGGGAAGGCTGGGTAAAGTGGCCATTTGAGTTTTGTGCAATTTAGTATTAGTGGTGCAGCCAGCCGTGCAAAACAGTCCCCCGTGGTGGCGTCCGTGTTGTCCGTGACTTTGAAGCGTGATCGAGGCTTCACTGTTCTACTTATGAATTAATTTTTTCGTTTTCTCGCATGTCTGATTTTGGGTAAGTGATGCAGATTGTTGATAATACCTCCCCAAAAAGTAGTTATAATCATTTGCTCTAGTGCTGTTTAATCAGCGTGAAATAAGCTTCTAAATGATGTAGTTTGAAAACAGAAACAACTGTCTGAAGGGTGAGAGAGAGAGAGAGATTGTATTATAATTTGTATACACGTTAATACTTAGGGTCGTATTATAAGACATTTCGCCGCCCAAGAACACATATTTGACAAAGCTTTCGTAGGAGTTGTGGGCATTTCCAGGAGTAGTTTTATGACCCTGTTTCCTGCTATTCCTCCTCTTTCCCTCTCGTCCTCCTTCATCTTACCCTCCTCGTCCTCCTACTCCACCTCCTGTTCCCAATTTCCGTTCACCTTTCTCCTCCTCCTCGTCCTCCTCCTCCTCTTAACCTATCAACCAAAGCCCATGCACTGAGTCGAGGCGCCGTCAGGGGGTTCATGAAGTGTAGTGGGGCGCATCCTTACTGCCGCGATGCTGTCCTGGTGTTGGTTTGTCCCTTCTTCCGTACCATGAACCTAAGGAAACACTCATTGGAATTCGACTGACCCTCTCTTTAACCGTTAGAAATTGTTAATGTGAGAAGCGAAAATGTCTTATAATAGCTACCAACCTTAGGGTCATATTATAAGACATTTCGCCGCCCAAGAACACATATTTGACAAGGCTTTCGTAGGAGTTGTGGGCATTTCCAGGAGTAATTTTATGACCCTGGTGTTGGTTTGTCCCTTCTTCCGTACCATGAACCTAAGGAAACACTCATTGGAACTCGACTGACCCTCTCTTTAACCGTTAGAAGTTGTTAATGTGAGAAGCGAAAATGTCTTATAATACTAAGTCATGTAGGTTGGATGGTAGACAACAGATATTGTATCTAAGGAAACAGTCATTGAAACTCACTGACCCCTCTCTTTAACCGTTAGAAATTGTTAATGTGAGAAGCGAAATGTCTAATAATAAGTCATAACCTTAGGGTCAAGACATATTATAATATTGGCGTCATCCGGGCAACAGATGGCCACTTCGCCCGCCAATGATTTTTTATTCACTGCACATTATAAAATTTTACTCAACCCATTTTAAGTAATTGATAGTAGTGGAGTGGAAAGTTCTTTTGCAATAAGTCCAAAAGAAGTTATTCCTTTACCAAAACTAACCTTTGTGAAGCAAGCAAAATAGGAACAAAAGTCAGAGTAGCTGGTATAACATCTAGTCCTTATAAAAATGAACTAATAAGGACAGATAAACAGGAAAAGAAGAGGAGGTCAGGAAGAGAAAGGGGATAGAGAAAAAAAGGCTCCCACCTAATAAAACAAACAAGCCTTGCAGCCAGAAGAAAGCTCAGATATTAAAAGGCAGCTCTTACAAAAAGTCTTGAATCAGAAGAAGAGGATGATGACGAAGAATGCTTCCATTGTAACGAGGCAAACTACTCAAATTCCAAAGGCAATGAAGGATGGATTCGATGCGTGACATGTGAGAAGTAGGGCACATGAAGAGCTGTGCGCCGGTTGTGATAAAGATGGTAAGTTTGAGTGTGAATTGTGCTTGTGTTAGGTAAACGGCCATTTTACCCAACCTAGGCGGGCAGCGGCCAGGTTGTATTTTTTTTTTTTTTAAGTAACATGGAGACACTTTAAAACAAAAAGGAAAATATAAATACAAAAGGAATTGAAACTTGAGTTATTAAAGTTACTATTGGCAAATGTTCCTATTTTTTTTTATTAAATAAGTATAATAAAAATTCATCAAACCGTAGAGTGACCACTTCACCCATCCTTCCCCTACTACTACTACTACTACTACTACTACTACTACTACTACTGCTACTTATACTTCTATTCTGATAATAATGCCGGATCGAAATAACAAAAGCCTATGTATTAATGTTATTGTCATCATTCTCGATCTTAGTCCTATTTTATTAGACTGCTCTTTATTTGTTTGTTTTGTTTATTTTCGTTTAAATTGTTTACTCTTTCCCGCCTCTTCCAGGACAGTTGCCTAGTGTGATTTTCCGCAACCCTCATGACTATATATTTAACTATTTATTCTCCCCCCCACGGCCGCCAGCCTCCATTGACCGCGGCGGCAGGTGGGTCCACATACCAGAGCACCAGAGCCACCGCTGAAGCATGAACGACAACCGCAGACTCACCGGGAAATGTTAGAATAATGAATAAGCAAACAAACAGCCGCCGACCTGGCAACCCCCACTGTGGCTGAAGGCGCTTTCGGCTCGGCTCTAAGAACAACTATTCCCAAAGGCCAGAACTGGGATTTGTCGGGTTTTCATGGGTGTTTTTGAGGTTTATGATACAGGAATCTTGTTAAACTATCCCACAACGCCTACGAAAGCCTTTTTAAATATGGGTGTGTAAGGTCTAAACACTTTCGGCTCTTGTAAAAACTATTTTCAAAGTCCAAAACGGGGATTAATTGGGTTTTCATGAGTGTTTTTGAGGTTTATGATACAGGAATCTTGTTAAACTATCCCCAGGCTTATAAAACTACACATGGAAGTGCCCACAACGCCTAGGAAAGCCTTATTATATATGGATGTGTAAGGTCTAAACACTTTCGGCTCTCACATCAACTGTTTTCAAAGGCCAAAACGGGGATTAAGCGAATTCTAATGAGTGTTTTTCACGTTTATGATACAGAAGGCTTGTCAAACGATATCTAGGCTTATAAAACTACCCTTGGAAACACCCACAACGCCTAAGAAAACCTTTTTATATTTGGGTGTGTGAGGTTTCTAAACACTTTCGGCTCTCACATCAACTGTTTTCAAAGGCCACAACGGGGATTAATCGAGTTTTCATGGGTGTTTTTGAGGTTTATGATACAGGAATCTTGTTAAACTATTCCCAGGCTTATAAAACTACCCCTGGAAACACCCACAACGCCTAGAAAAGCCTTATTAAAACGAGGGTGTGTGAGGTCTTTAAATACTTCGGCTCTCACATCAACTCTTCAAAGGCCACAACTGGGATTAATCGAGTTTTCATGGGTGTTTTTGAGGTTTAGGATACAGGAATCTTGTTAAACTATTCCCAGGCTTATAAAACTACCCCTGGAAACACCCACAACGCCTAGAAAAGCCTTATCCAAACGAGGGTGTGTGAGGTTTCTAAACACTTTCGGCTCTCACATCAACTCTTTTCAAAGGCCACAACTGGGATTAATCGAGTTTTCATGGGTGTTTTTGAGGTTTATGATACAGGAATCTTGTTAAACTATTCCCAGGCTTATAAAACTACCCCTGGAAACACCCACAACGCCTAGAAAAGCCTTATTAAAACGAGGGTGTGTGAGGTCTTTAAATACTTCGGCTCTCACATCAACTCTTCAAAGGCCACAACTGGGATTAATCGAGTTTTCATGGGTGTTTTTGAGGTTTAGGATACAGGAATCTTGTTAAACTATTCCCAGGCTTATAAAACTACCCCTGGAAACACCCACAACGCCTAGAAAAGCCTTATCCAAACGAGGGTGTGTGAGGTCTTTAAACACTTCGGCTCCAACAACAACTATTTTCAAAGGCCTAAACTGGGATTAGTCGGGTTATCATGGGTCTTTTTTACATTCACGGTTTAGAAGCCTTATTAAACTATCCCCAGGCTTATAAAACTACCCCTGGAAACATCCACAACGCCTAGAAAAGACTTATTAAAACGAGGGTGTGTGAGCTTCATATTTTCAAACAGTTTCGGCTCCAAAAACAACTATTTACAAAGGCCAAAACGGAGATCATTCGGGTATTCATGAGTGTTTTTGACGTTCACGGTACAGAAGCCTTGTTAAACTATCCCCAGGCTTATAAAACTACCCCTGGAAGTGCCCACAAAGCCTAGAAAAGCCTTATTAAAACGAGAGTGTGTGAGCACCGAAATGGTCGAAAATGACATGGAACCCGCCTGGAAAGTTGAGCTGCCACGTAGAACATTAATTCCCACGTTAATAGACAACCTCCACGCCTATACTAAACGCAGGACATAATTACAGTTGAGGTTCTATGAATATACACCAATAAAACGTCAATTCGAGGTTTTATTATAGGAGAAATGAATAGACGAAATGGCAACTAGGGCGGGGTGGGGCGAAGAGACAGACAGCGAGCCAGTCTTGAGGTGACCATGTGAGGGGGAGGTTGTGCGTGCTGGCTCTCCTCTCACCCTGTTTTCTCCTCTATTTCTCCCTGGCACTGAGGTTTTAGGGTGTCAGCAGGTGGAGGGCCAAGCGAGGGTGCCGTGTGTGTTGCCAGCGTCTGTGTGTTGGCTTTGTGTTGCGCGCTACGAGTGTTTTTTTCTGCTGGTTTCTGAATTCGCAAAACTGAAATTGCCGACCACAAAGAAAGGTGCGTGCGTGTGTTTGTGCGTTTGTGTGTATGTGTGTGTGTGTAATTGTCTTTTAATCTATGTATGTATGTGTGTATGTATGTATGTATGTGTGTGTGTACTTCTGTGTGTGTGTGTGTGTGTGTGTGTGTGTGTGTGTGTGTGTAATTGTCTTTTAATCTATGTATGTATGTGTGTGTACTTCTGTGTGTGTGTGTGTGTGTGTGTGTGTGTGTAATTCTTATAGTCTATGTATGTATGTGACTATGTATGTATGTATGTGTGTGCATATATATGTGTGTACAGAAGCTAATGTGTGTGTGTGTGTGTGTGTGTGTGTGAGTGTGTGTGTGTGTGTGTGATTGGACCGTTTCAGCACAGGTAATTAGCGTGGTCGAACACCTGGTCTGTCTATTCTATCTATCTATCTATCTATCTGTTCTCACCTTACCTTCAAATACCGTACCTGTGTTTACCTTTAATTAACTACACCTGCTCACCTAATTACCTCTTACCTTACCTATAATTACCTGTCTATTCTATTTATGTATCTATCTATCTGTCTGTCTGCTTATCTATCTTTTTATCTATCGATCTCTGTCTTGTTCTGTGTCTGTCTATCTATTTATATCTTTTTCTATCTATTTTTCTATTTGTTTATGTTTATCTGTGTTGTTCTATGTCTATTTATCTATGTTGTTCTATGTCTATTTATCTATCTATCTTTGTTTAAATATCTATAAACCTGCATGTCTGTTTATCTATCTCTACCTGTGTCTCTGTTTACCTGTATATCTATCTATCTGTTTACCTGTTTACAATGTTACCTGGTCCCCTTACATGCCCTGTTACCTGATTTAATTGTTATCCGCTTACCTGGCTTCCTCTCTACCTGGTGTACGTGTGTGTGTGTGTGTGTGTGTGTGTGTTGGTATTTTTGGTTAGTCTTCATTTCTCTTTTTTCTTCTTTTATTGATTTTTCGTCCTCCCTTTTCTCCTCCTCCTTCCTATCTTCTGTACGTTTTCCTTCTGTCTGTCTGTCTGGTATTGTCTGTTATGGTTAAGCCGTCACCTGTGTGTCTGCATGTCTGTTATTATGTTTAAGCTCCCATCTGTCTGTCTGTGTCTGTCTGTTATGGTTAAGCCGTCATCTGTGTCTGTCTGTATGTCTGTTATTATGTTTAAGTTCCCATCTGTCTGTTATTCTGTCTGTCTGTCTGTCAATCTTTAAATTCTCACCTCTGTCTGGCTTTATTTCCTGTTTGTCTGTTTGTTTAAATTCACACTTGTCTGTCTGCCTGTCTGTCTCTCCCTCACCTGTCCATATACCTGTTTGTTGATTACCTTGTTTAATTAGTTTTCCTTACCTGAATGTTACCTGTGGAGATTCGTGTCTGTCTGCCACTTGGATGTGCTATCTGTTTTGTTTGTTTAATTGTTGTTGTTGTTGTTGTTATTGGTGCTCATTATTGTCTTTACTCTTGTTTTCTTCTCTATTTCTTCTTCATCTTTTCCATCCTTCTAATTTCATAACGTTTTCCTCCTCCTTCTCTTCCTTCCTTTCCTTCCTTCTTTCTTTCCTTCCTTCCTCCTTCCCCTCTTTCTTCCTTGTCTATCTATCTATCATTGGCTTATAGGAAAACAATAATAATAATGAAAATAATAGAAATAATGATAATAATAATAATAGCCTAGTCTCCCCCCTTCCCCTCCCTCACCTATTCTTCCTCCTCCTCCTCCTCCTCTTCAATCTCTTTTCCCCTCCCATAAATCTCTCCCCCTCTTGTTTCCCCCTCTCCCCACCCTCCCCTTCTCCCTCCCCCCCCCGCTCCCTCCCTCCTCCCCTTCTCTCCTTCCCTCTTTACCTTCAACTATACACCTTTTTTTTTTTTTACCTCCTTACCTCCCTCCCTCCCTCCCTCCCTACATTACCTTTATTTTTTTTACCTCCCTCGCCTCCATTACCTCATTTTTTCCCTCCCTCCCTCCCTCACCTTACCTCCCTTTTCTCCCTCCATTGCCTCCCTTCTTCCCTCCATTCATTATCTGTTTCTCCTTTTCTTCCTCCCTCTTTCTCCCTCCTTTTCCTCCCTTCCTTTCCCTCCCAACCTTCCCTTCCTCCCCTTCTCTTCCCCCCTTCTTCCCTCTCTCTTCTCCCTCCTTTTTCTCTCTCCTTTTCCTCCTTCCCTTCCTCTCCTTCTTTCCTTCCCTCCCTTCCCTTCCTCCCATTTTTCTCCCTTCTTCCCTCTCTCTCCTCCCTCCTTTTCCTCCTCCCCTTCCTTTCCTTTTTTCCTTCCCTCCCTTCCCTTCCTCCCCTTTTCCTCCCTTCTTCCCTCTCTCTCCTCCCTCTTTTTCCTCCTTCCCTTCCTTCTTCCTCCTTTCCTCCCCCCTTTTCCTTCCTCCCTTCCTTCTATTCATGATCTATTCCTCCCTTTTTTCTTCCCTTTTCCTCCCTCTTTTCCTCTTTTCCTCTTCTTCCTTTACTACGCTCTCTTCCTCCTTGATCATCCTTCCTTCCTTCTCTCCTTTCCTCGTTTTCTTCCTTTTTCTTCCCTCCATCCTTCCCTTACCTCCTCCCTTCCCTTACCTTTCCCTCCCTCCCTCCCTCTCTCCCTCCCCCTCCCTTCTTCGCTTCACCTATTTTTATTTTTTCCTCCTTACCTTCACCTCCGTCTCTCCCTCCTTCCCTCACCCTCCTTTAACCTTCTCCGTCTGTCTGTCTGTCTGTCTGTCTGTCTGTCTCTCTCTCTCTCTCTCTCTCTCTCTCTCTCTCTCTCTCTCTCTCTCTCTCTCTCTCTCTCCTTTACGTGCCTGGTTGTAGTGAATTTTCCAGAATATGTGTGTGTGTGTGTGTGTGTGTGTGTGTGTGTGTGAAAAATTAAATGTATGTTTTAATTAAGATTTTCATAAAGCCTACCTCTCTCTCTCTCTCTCTCTCTCTCTCTCTCTCTCTCTCTCTCTCTCTCTCTCTCTCTCTCTCTCTCTCTCTCTCTCTCACACACACACACACACAGAGAGAGAGAGAGAGAGAGAGAGAGAGAGAGAGAGAGAGAGAAGTGTGTGTGTGTGTGTGTGTGTGTGTGTGTGTGTGAAAGAGAATGCAACTTTGATGTGTAAATTTCGTTCTAATTACAGAATAATGGGAAAATATATGATTTATACATTAATGAGAGAGAGAGAGAGAGAGAGAGAGAGAGAGAGAGAGAGAGAGAGAGAGAACTAAGCATCTATTGTTAAAAGTAAGAATGCAGAGAGAGAGAGAGAGAGAGAGAGAGAGAGAGAGAGAGAGAGAGAGAGAGAGAGAGAGAGAGAGAGTTTTGTTTCATTGTTGCTTGCCATGAATAATTAGACAATATATAACGGATTTTTGTGATTATTATTATTATTATTATTATTATTATTATTATTATTGTTGTTGTTGTTGATATTGCTGTTGTTATTGTCGTTGTTTGTCATATATAATTCGAGGATTACAAAGGATGAATATTATTTTTATACATAATTGACAAAAAAATATGAAACTGATTTAGGATTATAAGGGAAAACTCGACTATTGTATTTATTTCCATTGTTAGTTGACTTTTTTT